>NC_142888.1:13033560-13336590 GCF_051225735.1 Oryctolagus cuniculus
TGATCAAAAATTCATACAACATAGTGATCCAGTTTATTCTAGTCAAGAGTCTTAATTCATTACATACAAATGACAGAAATAGTAAAGTTAAAATTAGCCAGAAACATCGATTTTTTTCACTGATGGAATGGGTAACTAAGTGCCTCATAAAAGTACCAGGGCTATCAGAGTGGAAGATTATTTCTGCATTCTACTTGACTGATGTCATTGGGTTATAAGAACTTCCTGAGATCAGATCAGTGATTCTCTCCTTTGGTTATACTACAGGAACACCTGGAGTTCTTTTAAGGTAACACTAATTATCAGGGCCCACTCCAGATCAAGTGTATCAGGATCACTATGTTAGGGCTCAAGAATATCTTTCATCAAAGTTCCCCAGGTGATAAATGTGTACTCAGAGTTGGGAACCACTGGATAGACTGAAATGATGACACAGTTCTTCCATCAGAGAAGAGAAAGTTTGGACAGAGACACACAATTCTCTAGAACTTTTGGTGCTACTATTAGTAACCTATGAAACAAGGTGATAAGTCCTTAGTTTTCAGTAATTTTAATGGATGTATTTAAACTGAGTATTTAGCCAACTTCTTCATAGACAACAAGTAGGTAAATGGCCAGGACATTGTATAGTTGAAACTGAGACTCTGTAAATATTAAATGTCATTAAAATGATAGAATGATAGAGCAAAAAGTTAATCATTGATGAATCTTACTAAAGGGTATACGAGCATCATTTTTTTCTGTAATTTTGAAATGCTTTGAAAGCATAAGTATAAAATGGTCAACAAACGCATCATGTGAAAATGTTGTACTAAAGTGGACAAGAAAATAGCACAGCTAAAATCATGGTGTTTGCATTGTAGGGGGTGAAAATGAATAAAAATAGCAAGTAAGTAAATGCACATAATAAATTTGGAAAATGATATTATGAAAGATACATAGTGGGGTAGTACCATGATGTGTTAGAGAGAATTGGGGGTGGAGGTGGGGGATATTTAGATTTGTTGATGCAGGAAGTCTTCTCAGAAGAGCTGATATTTGTCTGAGGTGATCATTTGGAAAGCTTGGGAAAGGACATCATGACAGAAGTTTCGAGGCTGGACAATGTTTTGTAAGGCCAAGAAACACAGTAAAGTCAGCATAAATAGAGCTTAATGAACTACCATGACATTCATAAAAGATTAAGTTTACAATTCAGGTCATTCTTCTTGCTTATACTATTTCTAGGTAGGATGTTATCTCTTAAGAACCTTAGGCTAAGACAATTCTGGATCTCAGAAGGTTACTGGAAAAAAAATGCCACCAAGAGGGAAAATTCTTAGGTAAAGCAGCCAGAGATAGAATGGGATTGTAGTGGAGATGAGTATGGGCCTTTGCTAAACTGGAGGGTAAATGCGGCTTGGCCTCCACCTTCTGGAGAACAGCTACAAACTGAATTGTATCCTTTGAGTTAAAGCTTCCTGTTCCCCATATATTAAATAAAATAGTATGTTGGGCTGGAACTTGAAAAGCCCTAATTAAGTTTTATAATCCATTTCCCAGCAACATATAATTTTGCTCAGAATTTATCTATGGACCAAAGGAAGAATAAAAGGACAAAGAATGGATTTATTTAGTCTTCAGTATTTTTTCCTTGCACTCCTTTACCCGACTCTCTATTTACCTAGAAAACAACAGCATTCAAATAGATAATGGGAGATGGGGGCGTGTTCCCTTCTGGCTCTTGGATTTAAGGCTAGCTGATATTAGAGCTGCTTACCATTTCTCAGAGGTAGATGACTGGAAAAGATGAGGGATTCACAAAAGATCAGGGTCTCCATGTGATTTTAATTTCTTTTTCCATTTTGAGTGGCTCTGTCAATGTTTGCCCCTTCATTGAGTGATACCTGATTGTGAATTGTTAACCATCTGTCATAGCTGCAGGGAAACAGACCAGAGTGGTATCTCACCCTAAGAGCCTGTGTCAGAACTGTCTGAGCACCTTCTTTGTATTTTAAATTATTTGTTATAAAATGTAGTCTTTTTCTAAATTTGGGATTTTTATTGAAAATATTGTTGCTCTTTGCACATTATTTCAACCCTCAAATTACTAACACCCTTCCAAGACCTTACTGCAAGAAATTTACTGCTCTAAAGATTAGCTTTATAAATAAATCAGACATAAATCCTCCTGAAAATGTAAATGTATGTATTTGTAATTATTTTCAGAAGCCCCAATAAATCACAGCTAAGTATGCTGGGAAGGATGAGGAAGAGGCATGACGAGAGATGTCTTTAGAGCAAAGGCTAGAGAAAAGATGTCCTAGTTTAGATGGCTATAATAAAATCTGATAGACTGGGTGGCTTCAATTAGAAAAAGAAAATCTGTTCTTTCCAGTTCTGGGGGCTGGGAAATACAAGTTCAAGAGGTGAGCAGATTGTGTCTCCATTCTCCATGCTGAGAGCCAGTTCCTGATGTGCAGATGGCCACCTTGCTGTGCACTCACGTGGCTGATTTCTTCTAAGAGAATTATTTATTTACTTACTTGAAAGGCAGAGTTCCAGAGTTTCAGAGTTCCAGAGAGAGAGAGAGAGAGAGGGAAAGAAGGAGGAGGACAGACATCTTCCAGCTGCTAGTTCACTCTCCAAATGGCTGCAACAGCTGGAGCTGAGCTGATCCGAAGCTAGGAGCCAGGAGCTTCTTTTAGCCTCCCATGAGGGTACAGGGGCCAAGGGACTTGGGCCATCTTCTGTTGCTTTCCCAGGCCATTAGCAGGGAGCTGGATCAGAAGTGGAGCAGCTGAGACTGGAATTGGTGCCCATGTGGGATGCCAGCACTACAGATGGTAGCTTAATGTGCTATGCCACAGCACCTGCCCCAGGTTTCGTCTTGAAGTACTAATCCCACCATGGGAGTTCCACCCTCATAATCTCACTAGCTTAATTATGTCCTAAATGTCCCACCTCTAAATATCACCACTTGTGGGGTTAGAGTTTCACTATATACATTTGGGAGAGACACAAAGGTTCATTCAACATCAGGAAAAGGCTAACTAGGGCTGGTCTGAAAGGGGAGGTGCGTAGGGATATTGTAATGAGCCTCTGAAAATGTTGATGAAAATGATTTTTAGCTTAGAAATAGCAGACCTACTGTGATGTGTTGCCTGACTTCCTCTCTATCTTTACCTCCTGCTCCTCTGCTTTGTGTATCACACTCTGACTCCCGGGCTCATTGCTTCTCTGTAAACAGGCCAAAGGCTTCCTCCTAATCTAGCTGTCACCAGAAGTGTGGGATTTAGGCAAGAGGCAGGTCGGAGGAACAAGGACAGAGAATCTGAAACAGTTTATTCATGAGAGCTTTATTTTCAGAGGATGGTCCAGGAAGGTTAATCTTACAACAATGTACTCACAGGGGGATTAGTGAAAGCTTCAAGAGACCAGTCTGAGTGATAGTTTTGAAATACAACGTATGGGGGGCTGGCGCCGTGGTGCAGGTTAATCTGCCTGCTGTGCCGGCATCCGATATGGGCGCCACATTCTAGTGTCGGTTGCTCCTCTTCCAGGCCAGCTCTCTGCTGTGGCCCGGGAGTGCAGTGGAGGACGGCCCAAGTCTTTGGGCCCTGCACCGGCACGGGAGACCAGGAATCCTGGCTTCAGATTGGCGCAGTGCGCCGGATGTAGCAGTCATTTGGGGGGTGAAGCAACAGAAGGAAGACCTTTCTCTCTGTCTCCCTCTCTCACTGTCTGTAACTCTACCTGTCAAATAAATGTTTAAAAAAAGCATGAATTCGAGGCCGGCACCGCGGCTCACTAGGCTAATCCTCCGCCTAGCGGCACCGGCACACCAGGTTCTAGTCCCGGTCGGGGCACCGGATTCTGTCCCGGTTGCCCCTCTTCCAGGCCAGCCCTCTGCTGTGGCCAGGGAGTGCAGTGGAGGATGGCCCAAGTGCTTGGGCCCTGCACCCCATGGGAGACCAGGAAAAGCACCTGGCTCCTGGCTCCTGCCATCGGATCAGCGCGGTGCGCCGGCCGCAGCGCGCCAACCACGGCGGCCATTGGAGGGTGAACCAACCGCAAAGGAAGACCTTTCTCTCTGTCTCTCTCTCTCACTGTCCACTCTGCCTGACAGAAAAAAAAAAAAAAAAAGCATGAATTCGCAGTGTAGCTTGAACAGGAAGGGCCCTCCAGTTCCCCCTTTTCTTTATTGCAGACAGCCCCTTAACCCTTGCTATGAAGATCCTGACCGATTGTTTGGAGAACTCTGCCTTTCCACTATCTCTCTTAATTGTCACAAGTAAATGAAAGTTGTCCTTGCTAAGTATTCGCATGGACCTCTTGTGTTTGCTAATAGGACCTTTAATTGTTGTCCTCTAGCTACATCCTTTATTTCATTCAAGTCTCTTGTTTCTTCTAAGCAGCTTTTATTAATCATTCTATCAATATTATAATGTAGTCCTGCTCTATCACCATATTCTGCTATATTTTAAACTATTACCACCTGGGTTTTAATTCACATGTTAATTGTTTATATAAATGCATTGTCTGCCTCCTGCTTTAAGCTGTAAATTCTCAATAGGCAGAAAGTTTCTTGGGTTCATTCACCACTGTATTTCTCATCCAAAGACTATCCAGGACACAAAAGGCGCTCAATATACTTACATGCAATAAAAATTGAAAATTCTCATGTCCTCAGTAACAAGAGGAAATGACTTAATAAAAGTAGACAATAGGATTATCCATGACTCCAGTCAAATTAGATCTCAAGGAAGTCCATATGGCAGATGAGTTCCAAGAAAACTAAAACACAATAGCCCCAACAGAAAATGACCTTTTCTTAGAAATCAGGGTTCAGGGGCATCATCCAGGTCTGATCCAGAAGATATGTGTCCTGGCATGTAATATTAGCCACCTCAAGCTCCGTCAACTACAATGGATGTTCACTGTGAACTTTGAGCAGTCTGTTCTAGATGATAAGGAGTAGCACTGGAAACATTGTACAATGAGTCAAATAGAGAAAACAGAAAAATATGCTTTCATTTCATCTCTGAAGGACTATGCTCTGCCTTTTTTCATGAAGTTATAAAAGTGAAAGATAAGCCAAGAGAAGCTAATAAAACAAATCAATATTGATATTTATTAAGACTTTTGGTGAGGCAGCCTGTTTGATTCCTTTACATTTTATCAGTTGTAATGTAAAGAAGCTCCTACTTTTCATACAAGGCTGATGTTATTTTGAAAATGTTTAATTCTTTCTAACCAGATGTTATTTGTTTTGCTGTCACATTTTGGTTCAACTCGACAGGCTTCTCTTTATTTGGAATTAGTTTTACAGGTCTTTGTCTACCATTACATTGTAGATTTGTTTAGATTTTGAGAGCTCTTACTCATCTCAGAATCCGCCACAATATGTTTTGCACTGCTTGTCACATGATAGGGGGTGAGTAATGGGTTTTGAGCTGCAATTGTAATTCATTTAAAACTTTTCCTTTTATTTTAACATAATTCTTACATTTTATTTGTAAATAAAAGCTACAATTACAATTTTTTCAAACATCTGTAACTTATCTGTAGTCCAACAATGAGGAGAAAATACATGTAAAACAATTATTTTTCTTGTGTGACATAGGGAAAGCCTATAGCAGATCACATAAAGCAAAGCTTTCAAGGTGGGATTGAATTTCAGTAGCTGTGTGAAATGTTTGAGTTGTCAAGGCAACAGTTGAGTCTTCCAGGCTTTTTTCCCCCCTGTTGGAATCATGGCAAGTCCTATTCAAATCTGTGATCTCTCACCCTCAATGCCTAATTTTCTTGTTTTTTTTTTTTTTTTTCCTCACTGAGAATCTGAATGCAAATTCTGAGTGATTTTTAACCTTAGTTCCTCTTGACCAATATAGCTTTATCAGAATATGACATCTACCTGATGATGTTTTTTGGTTTGTTTGTTTACCTAACTGACATTGGCATTCATGACCTAGATTTCTTTTCAACTCTGATTTGTCCAATTACAAGGCCTCAAGAACCTTCCCTTAACACAATTTCTGTGACTCGTATTAAAGGTGACAATGAATTCTCAAGCACCACCCCCCATTCTCTGATGACGTTCAAATGCTCTCTTATTTAAGAAATCAAATGTAAATACATGGAACTCTATCATAATTATCCACTTATGGGTAGCAATAGATCCGCATTTGGAGAAAATTTTTATTTCTCAATTTTTTTCCACAGGCTTCTCTGTCTCTGAAGGTGCTTGCCAACCTTATATATTCATGACCAATCAGTTTAGTTTTCTCAGCCTAAATACCTACTTTTTTGCTTTACCATCCACTTCTAATGGAGCTCTAATATGTCACCTGCATTTTAATGGATTTTTATAACTTTTGTTCTTTGACATCAGTTGGCATTCTAAGATACAAAAGTCACTGGTACTTTGAAGGAGAAGAAAGAAATAAATTAGAAAAGCTTGAATTTATTTATTATTTTGATAGTATTTTAAAGTGTACATACCCACATAAAGGAATATGCTAAATCTCAGTTGTTATAGAGCAATAACTGAATCTGTAAAAAATAAATGCAATGGTAATTTGGCCAATAAACAAATTGTGTTTTAATTATATACAATAAGAAAATGTCTGTTTATTTCCATTTATATTTTCTGTAAATAGAGTCATAGATTCCTATCTGGGGTGGCTAACAACCTAGCTTCCAACATAATTCATACTTCTCTTTCTTTGATGCATATAAAATACTATATTTTCTTACTTGAGTTTAATTTTAAGATCAAAGAAAAATTTTGTAGTTCTACTTGGAAAAAATTTGCATCTCCAACTAACAGTATTTCCTTACTTATAATACCAGTGGTATACCAGAGCACAGATAGAACTTCTGCTTGTGTTTCCATTTTCCATTACATTATATGGGATTTATGGAATTGCTGCATTAATTCCATGAGATTTTATATGAAAGATAACATAAATATCTTGGAGGAGATGATGAATATATACTAGGATAAAACATAAAATATAGCATATGACTTAATATCATAGAGGATTATGGACATGTTGCTATAATAACAAGAAATATTTGTAGCCTATTTCCTAACATGCAGAAAAAGCTCCAAGAATCAGTAGGAGCCAGATGGAGATGGGAACAAGATACACAGCTGGCCCATCTGCCAAATACACTGACGCTAGTGTGCAGTCCAAGGAGAACTCAATGACTTCCCTGGGATAACCAACCTTATTCCAAAAAGTAAGCTGTTCACTTGGCCTTGCTACTCAACAAGCTCATAAAATAAGCATTTACTAGGCATGCTGTATATTGCGAAGTACTACGCCATCACTTTCATCAGCACGGAATGGTATTGTTATATAGTTGTTTAGTAATATTTTCTTGCTTGCTCTTTTACAAATTGAATCTCGCTTGTTCTTTTCTGCCCACATACTTATTTACAACCAGTTATATCATTTCTCTCTCCAAACCAGTTTCACAGCACCTTCCAAGCTAATATAATCTGCCAGTATAATTCAAGCCCTATTTTCTCTCTATTTATGATTAGAAATACATTTAATAGAGCCAAGAATCATTTTCTGGTACTTCAAAGGGCCTACTCTTGTCTCTCATTCTCGACATTTATGATCTTTTAGTTTGTTTGTAATCTGTTTTATTGTGTTCTTATCAAAACTTGACAATTTTTACACACGTGTGAATCAGAGTATCAATCACCTTATTAAAGCATAAGCATTTATTATCCATATTCCTCTCGTCATATGCTAATTTTATATTCTGTCAAAGAAACTCTTGACTTGGCCCAAAATGATTTACTCTTAATGATCCCATTGTGTTTATTTTGCACAGAATCGTTGTTCTTTAGATGTTTGTAGAATTTCTGTTGCTCACTTTTATTAGTGATTAAGCCATGTTTTGTGCTTGAGAAAAGGCTAAATTGATCTTTCAAGGAATATGTTACACAATTCTTTTAGGAAATGAGAGTTTGGTGGTAAAAGTATGATGGACTAGGCCACATGAATTTTTGTGTAGAAGAGAGAGAATGTGTGTGTGTCTCTCTCTCATGTGTTTATACCTCATCATTTTAAATAACAGTAATGATTCAAGTTTTGATTTTTCTTGTTCCCCCTATATATGCCCCCTTTAAAATAAAATGTGATCAAACTATCTGGAAGGGTCATTAAACAATTTCTCATATTGCACATTAAGCAATAGCTCTGTGTGACCCTGCTCCTCCCTGGATTTGTTAAGTACTTCTGTGTCTTCCAGCTATTCATTACATCACAGCAGTCAAAATTTCACTTATTACTTTACCACTATTCTATATAGTGTCATCTTAAGTGCACTGGAATACTCAGAGTACCATAGGGGAACTCTATGCCATACAGAATTAGGAAACAAATGCCTAGCTTTCAATGCCCTACGCGGCACTTTGTCATGATCCTGGGTTACATACAGCAAATACTTCTTCAGCTTCTGCCTGAAACCCTGAAACTTACTTCTTCAAAGAGCTCATCAATCAGATGACTCCACAGATCTGAATGGAAGACTAAAATTATACTTCCTACATGATTCCATGGCTCTTCCTCAATCCATGCCACAAACCTTCCTATTATAAATACATCAGCAAAAACAATCAAACCAGTGTGGTGGTGGTGGGGCATTTGTCCTATGCATTAAGAGTGAGTGAAGATATTTATGTGTAGGGGGCCAGTGCTGTGGTGTGGCGGATAAAGCCACTGCCTGCAGTGCCAGCATCCCATGTGGGCACTGGTTTGAGTGCTAGCTGCTCCACTTCCTATCCAGCTCTCTGCTATGGCCTGGGAAAGCAATAGAAGATGGCTCAAGTGCTTGGGCCCCTGCTACCACGTGGGAGACCCAGAAGAAGCTCCTGGCTCCTGGCTTCAGATAGGTGCAGCTCCAGCCTTTACGGCCATCTAGGGAATGAACCACTGGATCGAAGACCCCTCTCTCTCTCTCTCCCTCTGCTTCTCTGTAACTCTGCCTTTAATATAAATAAATCTTAAAAAAAATGTGTCCCACAATGTAGAACCTGGGTTTGCCATCCAGCTCCAACTTGTGCAGACTCTAGTAGGCAGCAGTCAATGGATCAAGTATTTGGGTCCCTGCCACCCTTGTGAGAGACCTGGATTTAGTTTCTGGCTCCTGCCTCTGGCCTCAGCCATCGAGAGCATTTCAGGAGTGAACCAGCAGATGGGAGATCTGTCTGTCTCACCCCACCTGCCTCTCAAATAAATGAATATTTAAATAATCAATGAACAAAAAATCAGCATACAGTCTCTTAATTAGTTGTGTGGTCACTTCAAGACACATGTGAATCTTAATTTGGGTTATAGAAAATCCACAGATATTAGGCCATACATAAGAGTTGATAGATTGTGTGTGTGTGTGTGTGTGTGTGTATGGAGTACTTGGTATTTTAGTAAGGTGGATGCTTATAATATATACATTCCAAATCTGTGTTGGGCATTAAACATGGATCTTCTTTAAAATATTGAATTAAAGGGGAGGGTAGTGGGTGGGAGGGATGGTATGGGGGGGGAAGCCATTGTAACCCATGAGTCGTACTTTGGAAATTTATATTCATTAAATAAAAGATAAAAAAATAAAATAAAATATTGAATTAAGCCGGCGCCGTGGCTCAATAGGCTAATCCTCCACCTTGCGGCGCCGGCATACCGGGTTCTAGTCCCGGTCGGGGCGCCGGATTCTGTCCCGGTTGCCCCTCTTCCAGGCCAGCTCTCTGCTATGGCCCGGGAGTGCAGTGGAGGATGGCCCAGGTGCTTGGGCCCTGCACCCCATGGGAGACCAGGAAAAGCACCTGGATCCTGGCTCCTGCCATCGGATCAGCGCGGTGCGCCGGCTGCAGCGGCGGCCATTGGAGGGTGAACCAACGGCAAAGGAAGACCTTTCTCTCTCTGTCTCTCTCTCACTGTCCACTCTGCCTATCAAAAATAATAATAAAAAAATATTGAATTAAGGTACAAATAATACTGTTCTGAAACAGTTTCTAAAGACTTGTTGCTATTCTACTCCTATGACACCTAACTAATTAAACTGCCTGGTTATATTCTAATGAAACAAATATTTGTTATGGAACTACTGTGTCCTAGATATGGTGCTAGGTATTACAATTAAAGATAATTGAGATCTAGAAGGATGGTCATAGTAAGGCCCATGTAGATTGTATAGGTAAACAGAGGAATAAAAGTCCACGCCTGCCTTGAGGAGTATGGTTTAAACTATACAGAAAAGTCACCCAGCAAGGTATTCTTTTTTTAAAAATATTTATTTATTTGAAAGGCAGAATTACAAATAGAGAATAGAGAAGTATTCCATGCACTGGTTCACTCCCCAGATGGCCGCAATGGCCAGAGCTGCGCCCATCTGAAGCCAGGAGCATCCTCCAGGTTCTCCCACATGGGTGCAGGAGCCCAAAGACTTGGGCCATCTTCTACTACTTTCCCAGGCCACAGCAGAGAGCTGGATCAGAAGAGGAGCAGCCGGGACTTCAACTGGTGCCCATATGGGATGCCAGCACTGCAGATGGTGGCCTCACCCACTATCCCACAGAACTGCCCATAGCAATGTATTCTAAACTTCAACTTATGCATTTGGGAATAGTTTAACCATATAAATTTTCAAGATTTATTATTTATTTGAAAGACAGGGTTGAAAGAAAGATAGATTGAAATTGAGATTGATTGATTGATTCCATTTGCTGATTCACTCCCCAGATGGCTGCAATGTCCATGGCTGGCCGGAGCCAGGAGCTTCTTCAAGGTGTCCTACATGGGTGCAGGGGCCCAAGCACTTGGGCATCTTCCACTGCTTTCCCAGGTCATTACCAGGGATCTGTATAGAAGTAGAACAGCTGGGACGAAATGGTGCCCATTTCTTCTTGCTCTCTATCTCTCCTCTCTTTCTGTAACCTTGTCTTTCAAATAAATAAACAAACAGAACAAATAAATCATAAAAACCTCTAACCTTAGCTTGTCAAACTTTGCCTGTCAAGAGAAGAAGCCCCAAAGAAAGCTCATGAATCGTACCCCATAATCTTTTCTTGCTCTTGCTCTGCACATTTCCTACTCTGCTCCTGTATTTGGGCTTTCTGTAATTGGTGGTAAATCATCAGCAAAATGGTCCACCGCCACTGTTGCCTTTATGTTGCCTTTACCTTTCATGAGTGTTCCCTCCAAGGACACTATTCACCCTGAAGCTTTTCCAAGGGATGGCTACCCTTGTGTCACACATTCTCATTTGTCTCCCCAGTAGATGAGGTAGAAATTTTCCTGGCTTCCCGTTGCCACTTCTACAGTAGTCCATCTTCTCCATCAAAACTTCACTTGTGATGGTTATCTCCTCAATCTGTGTCCTATTCTACTCTTCCAAATTGCTGACATCTACTGAAACTTGGGTCATCCTACTTCATTCCTAGCATATTTTAGTTTCTTCCTTACCGTGACTTAGTGCTATACTTTATGAAATTATCATATCTATATATAAATATCTATTGCCTGATTGTACTATATATGTATAATCCTTCCAACGAGTTACCTTGTCTTACCTCAATTCCTTTAGTTGTCTTACCGTCTATTATACCCCATCACCAACCTTCTGCTTTCATTATCTAGACTAAAGTTATTCTCCACTAGTCACGTTCTGCCTGTTTTGTCTATTATGTTTTAACAAACAACTCCAAAACTTAATTATTTAAAGCAAAACAAGAAAACAGTTAATTTGCTTATGCCTTTTAGAATTTGAGCCAGTTCTCTGGTCTTGCATGACTGTTTGCAGATATTGAGTTGGCTGAAGGCTGGTTTGGGTTCACTTGGGACCTCTTTAGAAGAAATGATGGAAGCACAGAGGAAAGGGAACCAAATACACAGATTTGCCTCCAAAACATACAGAAAAAATCATTTATACATGGAGATAATTTAAATTTTAGTATCCGAGGGTTAAATATAAACTCAAACCAAAAACACAATAAGATAAATGACTGAAGTAATGCCTTTAACAAACGTAAATTGAATAATTACAGACAATAAACATCCTTTTACTTCTCTTTGCCTTTTTACTAGCTATTCTTCCTGGCCAAAATTCACTCTCCCAGTCCTACTTCTTGTCTAGTAAACACATTTTTTCAAATATTTCACCATATTTTGGTAAATCTGTATGTAGAATTTAATGCTATTTCTCCCATTGTTCCAATCTTTTGCCCATCATTATAATAAGTATCTAATCAAACTAAAATTTTACTTCACATATATTAAATTCATAGAGGAAAATAACTTTCTTTAAAAATGTCCATACACCTTATTTTTTAGCAGAATTGTGTATTAGGTATGTCTTAGTGTATACTCAATAAATGAAAGATATAATTTCATGGAAATGTGGATGTCCGTAGCTTACCTTCATAATAGCCATGCCTTTATTACTTGAACAAATATTTGAGAAACCTTCTCTATATATGTTACTGTGCTAGTTGTTAGGATAGCAATGAAAAAGGTAGACAAGCTCCTTCTCATCAGGAATCCACATTCCAGTGGTGATGACAGAGATTAGAAAACAAAAATATTACAACTTACAATGAATTTAAGAAGGGAATACTAGTCCCGGTTGGGGTGCCGGATTCTATCCTGGTCGATCCTCTTCCAGTCCAGCTCTCTGCTGTGGCCTGGGAAGGCAGTGGAGGATGGCCCAAGTGCTTGGGCCCTGCACCCGCATGGGAGACCAGGAGGAAGTACCTGGCTCCTGGTTTTGGATCAGCACAGCGCGCTGGCCACAGCGTCCATTTAGGGGGTGAACCAATGGAAGGAAGACCTTTCTCTCTCTGCCTGTCAAAAAAAAAAAAAAAAAAAAAAAAAAAAGAACGAAAGGAATAAATGTGGTGCTCTGCTAGCCAATAGTAGATACAGGAGACATTCATACCTACACTGACTAAGGAAAACCTCTCTGAAAAGGCAGTGGTTAGTCTGGCAGAAAACAGTGAAAGGGTGTAAGCGTGTAATGATTTGGGAGAAAAAGAACTCCTGGCAGAGGAAATATTAAAGACAAAGTCTCTGTGGAGCGAAAACTTGTCCATAGAGCCAAAGGGAATCAGCAGGAAGCAAGTATAGACTGAAGAATGATACAAGATGTAATTTAAGTGATTGGCTCTGGGGGTCATGGTTTGAAATTTTAATTCTGTTCTCTGTGTTATGAGAGGTTACTGAAGTATTTTAAGTGTGTGAGTTGTGTTCACCAATTTAACTTTCACTGTATAAACAGTGAACGAAAAGTACTACAGCTCTATGGGGTGGGGGGGCTAACCTCACTAAAATTTACCCTCATTGCCTGGTAAGCTTTTTTGAAAAACCAACTTTTTACAAACAAAAATCTCCATTAATTTTTATTTCAATCAATTTTTTGTCTAGAGTAAAAATATGTAGAGAGCCAATGTAATCAAATATAAAGTACATGCCTTTAATGAACTGTAAAAACAAAATACTAAAATTTTGTTAAATATGAAAATAATGTAAAGAAACAGAAGTTGTGAACCAGCAGAAGAATATTTCAAAGTATAGCAATGATTAAGGAACTAAGAGGGATAAAGAAAGTGCTTATATTGATTAAATAGCAGTAGAATGTTAATGAAGGGACGAATGATCTGAGAATATGAAAGAGCTCCTTGAAATGAAAGTTGTATAGCTGAAATAAGTAATATAGTCAAAACGAAGAAGGGTGCACAAAGAGAAATCTCCTGGAAGGTACAGTACACATTTGAAAATTAAAATATAGCAGAGGAAAATAAAGCAAAAGAAAGCAGAGTATTGATTCAGAAGGTCAAATATCCAAGTAAATCATTTCCATTCGAGTAAACATAATCATAAAGAGAATAGAGAAAATTATCAAGGGGATACTGCAAGAAAATGCAGGAAATAAGTGTTTAGGTTGAATTATTTTGAAACCTATAAAAGCTGTAAATCATATAATGATGACATCTCAGAACATCAGTTCCAAGCAGATTATCTTTAAAATATTCAGAAAGATAAATAGTAACACATGATTAAAAATAGAATGAATATCAAGATGACATTGGAAATTTTTAATGCTACACTGAAAGCTAGAAGACAAAGGACAAAATGCATTTAAATTGTTGAGGGAATTTATTATTCTAGACTTTAAAATCCTGATTAAGTTATTAATTATGTAAAATAGTAGAAAAAAGATATCACCAAATGTAAATATCTTCCTTTTAAAAAATTTTCTAGAGACTTTTTATTAGAAAGTTCATTGGGGTATGCTCCAGAAAAAGAGTAAAACAATAAAGAAAAATGATTGAAGAGCTGGAAAATAAGAAATTCAACATGGAGGAAGCAATCTACAGTCCTAGAATGACAGAGAAATTCATGTCCAGGGTGGCTGGTTATGAATATGGTCTGATGAACAATTAGTCCACCTTGAGAAAGAACAGCCCTCAAAAGCAAGGACTCTAAGCATAATAGAATTCAACCTATGGGTGAAATATTACTCTAATACCTACTGGAGGCACAATAACATCTGGTGGAAGATGAAAGGTTAAGGAAAAAAAAAACACAAAAAAGCAAACATATGTAAGCAAATAAATATGGCAATTACTTACGCTCAGAAAAGTAAAGCACAGCCTAAGAAAGATGTACTCATACTACACTCCTTTTTAAAAAGACTTAGCTATTTATTTGAAAGGCTGCGAGAGAGAGAGAGACAGACAGACAGACAGACAGACTCCCATTTGTTGGTTCACTCCCCAAATGGCTGCAACAACTGGACCTGGACCAGCATAAAGCCAGGAGCCCAGAACTATAGCAGCGTCCGCTACATGGGTGACAGGGACCCAAGCACTTGGGCCGTATTCTGCTACCTCCCCAGGCACATTAACAGGGAGCTGGATGGGAAGCAGAATAGCCAGGACTTGAACTGGCACTCATGTGGAATGCTGATATAGCAAGCTGTGGCTTATGGCAAATAATTAAGAAAACATTTGATTTGGTAAAATTACAAATACTTTCATACATGTGTACACACGCGCGTGCACACACACACTACAGATTCACCTTTCTAGCTAAAATATTGTGTTTTGTTTTAAAGACTAAGCAATCTTGCAATGCATATTAGTCTGTGACTTCCATCAGTTCTCTGTCTAGAATAAAATTCTCTCACTTTCTGTTAATGTTTTCATGACAGTAAATAGAGGTGTTTTTTTTCTTCCTGAAAAAGACACTTGAGGATATCAAATTTTCCTAGTCTGATGTTTTAAGTTGTCTGTGGGTTTCAATAATGTATTCTGGAAGATAATCACCAGGCCTAGGTCAGGTGTTCCTTAAGGAAACTATTCTCTAAGTGGACTTGGAAAAGATATAATTTCAGTTGTCACTGGTCATGTAAAGTGTCCCTTACCCTGATCAATTAATGATAGTCCTTTAAGTTATCAACCTAAGAGAGACTTCCTAGAAAAGGTGATTTGCATTTAAGAAAAAGGTGATCTTGAAGTCCTTTCTCTTTAGCCAGACAATAGTAATTCTTTACAAAGCTACAGCTTTCATTGTCTGAAAACAGAATTGCATTCCTGTTTGCCATGCCTTTAGCAATGAAGTGAAAACAAGTAATTGGTTTTGAACAATTTTAAACCAGCATTACACAACTCTAATAATGTATTACGAACAAAATGTTCTTTTTTTTTGCTTTTCATTAAATAAATTACTGTGTTGATCAGATGGAAATAGAAATGGTATTCTTATCAGGGCAATCTTGCAGAAAAAAGGAGGGGAAATGACATAAGAAATATTAGTCATTGAGCATAGTTTCACAAAATGATTTTGTAGCTATGGCAATAACCGCCTTAGAGATTTTATATTCTTAATGAATGACACAGTAAATTTTCATCATTTGTAAAATTAATTACTCTATATCATTCACAAATATAAAGTCATCAGCAAAATTAGAATTCTTAAAGATAAAAAAATGGTTTTTGATATTTTTAAAATTTATTTATTTGAAAGGCAGAGCTAAAGACAAAGGGGAACAAAGACATCTTACATCTGCTAGTATATTCCCAAAATGGCCATGATGGTCAGGGCTGGGCCAGGCTGAAGCCAGGAGCCAGGAATTCCAACCTGGTTTCACACTTGGGTGGCAGTGGTCCAAGTACTTGAGCCGTCATCCACTGTTTTCCAAGGCACATTTGCAGGGAGCTGGATCAGAAATGGAGCAGCAAAGGTTGGAAACGGAGCTCTGATGTGGGATGCTGGTGTTGCAGGTTGCAGCTTTAAACCTCGGTGCCACAGTGCCTGAGCAGAGGTCTCATAGATGCCACATTCACTTTCCTCTATTATTAATATCTTACACTAACATGGTGTGTTTTTTTATTTTTTATTTTATTTTTTTTAACTTTTATTTAATGAATATAAATTTCCAAAGTACGACTTATGGATTACAATGGCTTCCCCCACATCCCGTCCCTCTCACCCACTACCCTCCCCTTTCCCACTCCCTCTCCCCTTCCATTCACATCAAGATTCATTTTCGATTATCTTAATATACAGAAGATCAGCTTAGTATACATTAAGTAAGGATTTCAACAGTTTGCTCCCACACAGAAACATAAAGTGAAAAATAATAGATGATTTTTTTAAATGATGATGAAATCAGATCAGACCTATTGTCATGTTTAATCCCAGTGAGAGTCAAGTTGGGAGTTGATAATTTCTTTTTTTTTTTTACAGAAGATCAGTTTAGTATACATTAAGTAAAGATTTCAACAGTTTGCACCCCCATGGAAACACAAAGTGAAATATATTGTTTGAGTACTCGTTATAGCATTAAATCTCAATACACAGCACATTAAGGACAGAGATCCTACATGAGGAGTAAGTGCACAGTGACTCCTGTTGTTGACTTTACCAATTGACACTCCTGTCTATAACATGGTGTTTTTATAACAATTAATAAACCAATATTGGTACATTATTATTAATTGAAGTTCATAATTTGATTAGGATCTTTGTTTTTACCTCATGTCCTTTTTGTGTCCCAAGATCCCACCAAGGATACTGCCATTACCTTTAGTCATTCTCCTTAGGCTCCTTCGGTCTGATACTTTCTCTGACTTTTCATGTGTTTGATGACCTTAACAGTTTGCGGGAGTCCTGCTAAGCTGTTTTTCAGAATATTTCTCAATTGGGATTTGTCTGATATCTTTCTCTTTATTAAATTGCAGTTATGCATTTTAGGGGAAATACCACAAAGATAAAATACCATTTTAATCACATCCCATCAAGGAAATGACTTTTCACAATTGATGCTGACCTTGATCGCCTGGTTGAGGTAGTGTATATCAGATTTTTCCAATTTAAATTTAGGCTTTTTGTCCTTATTTCATATTGTGCTCTTTGAAAAGATGTCACTAATAATAGCTGACACTTAGAAGTGGGGTGTTATATTCCATTTCCTTAAGAATATTCATATCAATTATTTGGAATTCTTTTGAACAGACTTGTCCTCATCTCATTTATTTGTTTTAAACCATTTATTCATATTAATAGAACTACTGGCTATCTGTACTTATTTTACCTTTTGGGTTATATAATACAATACTGCTTATTTATTATGTTCCTCAGATTGTAAAAAAAAAAATGGCAGTTGGGAGCCCTTTATGGTGGGTAGTGTTCCTTTGAAATAGCCCCATCAATTCTTTCTGCAGTTCCTTCCATGCTCCATGATCATCTTGTATTTTTCCTGCTTTAGTACTAGAATCTGTCATTTCTACAAGGAGTCTTGGTGCCTTTTGTAGGATAAAGACATTAGAAACTAAAATGTGGACATTAGGTGTGCAAATTGCTACTAAGAGTTTCATTGTTTTGGGCCCTCTCATTTGACAGAGAAAGAAAATTTAAGTGTGGATACTAATTTCTAGATAAAACCTTATCTACAAATATTTCTAACTGTTAAGCTAAACATGAATTTGTAGTGATGACTCCAATTCTATTCCATTGCCACATTCTAACATTCTACTTATTTCTGCCCTTGCTTGTCTGTCTGTATTTTGGTCTCCAACAGTGAAAAATCCAACTCCCACCATCCACCATCCATTTGTGTAATCTTTCAATCTGTGTATCCATGTACAGCAATATTGTCATTGTTAACTCATAACTCCATATGTTAGGTAGAGTTCCATGCTTATGTGCAGTTTATTTTGCCTTTACTCGTAAAGGCCATATTCATTTCCAAAGTTATTAGGTTGACAACTTCTACCTCCCATAACCGCCATCAATGAAAATGTTTCATTTGTTTATAAAGAATTATACTATTTTGTCACATTCTACAATCCATCTTGGGAAATTTTGATCTCTAAATAATTTTTGTAATTAATATTGTCTCTTAATATACATTAAGGTTCACTCTTTGAGTTACAAAGTTCTATAGATTCTTATAAATGAACAGCACTATGTATTTATAATTATAGTATCATATAGAATAGATTCTCGATCTTAAAAAAAAAAATCCTCTCTCATTTGTCTATTCAATCCTCTCCTGCTCCCAAGTCCTAGCAAACACTGATTTTAATATCTTGATAGGTTTGGTCTTTTTCAGAATGTATTACATTTCAGAATCACACAGTGTGTAGTTTTTTTCAGACTGGCTTGTTTCAATTATCAATATGAATTTCAAATACATTTATATCCTTTCATGATTAAATATTTCATTTATTTTTATTGCTTAATTATGTTTTGCTTCATGGATGCACCCAAATTAATATATTTACATATTGAAATGCAATTGGATTGCTTCCAGCTTGGGGCAATTATGAATAAAACTGCTATAAACATGCTCAGGCAGGGTTTTCAGATCAGGTATCTAGGAGTGTTATCACTGGATTGTATGGTAAGATAATATTTAACTTAGCTAGAAACTTCCAAACTGTCAGATTATTTGCATTCCTGCTAGCAGGAAATGAAAGTTCCTATTTACATTCTTGCCAGCAACTCATTTTGTAATTTTTTAAAATAATCATACTGGTATGTGTTTTACTGTATTTCAGTGTTATTTCAATTTGCAATATTTAATGTCCAATGATGTTAAGGATCTCTTCTACAAATATGGCTTATTCATCACATGTCTATCTTCTTTGGTCAGGTCTCAATATTTTTTTAAATATTTATTTTTTATTTATTTGAAAGAGTTACAGAGAGAGCGGTAGAGACAGAGAGAGAGGTCTTCCATCTGCTGGTTCACTCCCCTGATGGCCGCAATGGGTGGAGCTGTGCCAATCCGAAGCCAGGAGTTTCTTCTGGGTCTCCCACATGGGTGCAGGGGCCCAAGGAGTTGGGCCATCCTCCACTGCCCTCCCAGGCCATAGCAGAGAGCTGGATCGGAAGTGGAGTAGACAGGACTCGAACTGGCACCCATGTGGGATGCTAGCGCTTCAGGCCAGGGCTTTAACCTCCTCCGCCACTGCGCCGGCCCAGGTCTCTTAATAGTTTTAATCCATTTTTAAATTAGGTTATTTTTTATTGAGTTTTAAGAACTCTCTATTTTGGACAAGAATCTTTTACCAGCTATTGTTTTGATATTTTCTCTCAGTTTATGCATTTTCTTTTTATTATCTTAAGACTATCTGTCTTGGAATAACATTTTTAATTTTGAATAACATTTTTGATTTTGATAAAGTCCAACTTTTAAAAAATATTTTCATGTATTATGCCTTTGGTTTTCTGTCTAAATTCATCCCAAACCCAAATTCGGCTAAATTTTCCACTGTTTATCTCCTGGAAGTTTTATAGTTTCGTCTTTTACAAGATTACTTTTGCTATCTATTTTGTGAAAGGTATATGGATATTCAGTTATTGCAGCACCTTTCCTGGACTCTGTTTTGTTTTACTGATCAGGTTACCTATTATTTTGTCATTAACAAATCGTGCTGATTACTATAGCTTAATGAAAAGTCCTAGTATCAAGTGGCCTCAGTTCTCCAATTTTATTCCTCAGTACTATGCTAGGTTAGATGTCTACCTCTTCATATAAATCTTAGAATACATTTACCAATATCCACAAAATAGTTTACTAAGATTGGGATTGAGATTTGTTGAATGAAGGTAGGAAAAATGGACATTTAATATTGCATCTTTTAATTATCACAGAGTAACTTCCCATCTGTGGGACAATGGGTGCTGTTTGTTGTAGTTGCATGTGTCAGAGACTTCAAATTCCTCCAATGGCCTTCTTTTTGTGTCTCTTCTTCACTTCTATAAGCCCTATTCAGAGAAAGTCCCCGTGTTGAAGCTCTTTGAGCTTCCCACAGTTACTACCTTGACACTGGATTGGTAGGTGGTATGATTAACTCGGTCTTTTACTAGGCCCACGTTCCTGAGCCGTTACCTTCAGAATTGTTTCTTTTTTTTTATAATAATATTTATTTATTTATTTATTGACAGGCAGAGTGGACAGTGAGAGAGAGAGACAGAGAGGAAGGTCTCCTTTTGCCGTTGGTTCACCCTCCAATGGCCGCCACGGCCGGCGCGCTGCAGCCGGCGCACCACGCTGATCTGATGGCAGAAGCCAGGTACTTATCCTGGTCTCCCATGGGGTGCAGGGCCCACGCACTTGGGCCATCCTCCACTGCACTCCCTGGCCACAGCAGAGAGCTGGCCTGGAAGAGGGGCAACCGGGACAGAATCCGGCGCCCCGACTGGGACTAGAACCCGGTGTGCCTGCGCCACAAGGCGGAGGATTAGCCTAGTGAGCCGCGGTGCCGGCCCCAGAATTGTCTCTTAATTAACCTCTGCTTTGATGCAATGGGGCGGTTAGTTGGGGATGAAGTGTGGAAAATGTCTCTCCGGGAAGAGAGAAGGTTGTAACAGTATTTTCCCCAGGAGGGTGGGATTTTTTTTTTAATGGAGAAAGCTCAGTGTATTTCACAACAATTACTCTTTCCTTCCCCCTGCAAGAGGCACAATAGAATCTTACTTGACCTTACCATGTTGGGATTCCTAGAGGTAAAACTCACTAAGGAATGGGAGCCTCCCAAGACTGTGTCCCAGAGGTTTTTCACTTGCATGCTAATTACACATTCAATCTTATCAAAAGTAACTTTTGTGTGTTCTTACCAGTTTGTGTTTCTAGAGAAGTACATTTTAAATGTTACTCTAATCTGCCTGTCTCTCCAGACTTAAGGAAAGTAGTTTGTGGGGAGTATTTACATGGCACGGCACGGAGTTGCCAAGAAGTTTGGGCAGGTGCTTCCCTCAGTCAGTCCTGTGGAACACAAAAGCTCTTCCTGATCATTTAAAAACACTTTTATTCTGTCCATCATAACTCCAATAAATTTTAAGTACCATTTACTCTGCCACACTCTTCTATTCCTAGATATACCAGAAGGATTATTCATGCACAAATCTGGAAATCCAGACCAAAGTTGGCAGTGTATCATCAAAACAAGTTGATAATTGAATAGTTACTAAAATCAGCCTTCCTTTCATAAGGCTGACCTGATGCACTAGCACTAGGTATTCACGTCTTATCAAATTTTCTCCTTTCTTGCTGAGCTACGTTGATTGGCTCTTCAGTAGATCTGGACTTCTATTTCCTTAATGACATTCTGTTTTCCCAATAGCCCTAGAAACATGCACTAAACACAGACCAGCTTAAATTGAACCTTCATAATAGGCCTAGTTTTTCTAACCTTCTCTTCATGCATTCCAATAATTTATTTAGATTTAGTTGCAAAATGAATGGAACATATTCAAGTAATGTTATTCAGTTGATTATGAACACTGTCACTATTTATGCACTTTTGAAACCAGGGACTTCCCAACACTGATCTTATTTATAAAGACGTTTCTACTAGCAACGCTTGAGCACTGTGACATGAGCTACTTGTGTTCATATCATACTCTAATGAGGAGCACCCAGATTTCCTAGCTCCATACTAACTTTTTGTTTATTGGGAATCTAACAATGAAGTCTCACCATGCATTTCAACTAGGACCATGTAGGATAAATTACTTTTTATATATAATTAAACATGGTGGGGAAAAATCAGCACACTTAAACACATATCCATGCACATAAGCACAAATATTAGATGCATATTTTGATTGGAAAGTTGTGCATCATGTAGCCATTGAAACTATATCAGATATCCACAAAATAATTAATTTTATGCATATAAGAAAAAAAAGATTGTTTTCATATACTCCAAATCCCTTGAGATTGTTTTGTATGCCAGGCTACAAAGAGTGTAACTTTTTAGTACAAAGAACTTAAGAAAAGGACCAAACAAGAAGTTGAATAGTATTACTAAAAACAGATATTTTAAATCTTCCTCTCCCCCAATGGGAGAGCTTATAAAAGCTGAAATAAAGTCTTTCTGTACTATATAAGATTCATGGGTATCTATGACAACACAGTTTAATAGGAGCTGACAAAATACAACTCAGCCAATGTATAAAGGGAAATCTTTCAGACATTGAGAAAAGAAAAACACAATTTTTCACTTATTTTAGAGGACTGTTACTGAGAGTTTTCACATTTTATTGTGTACCAATCCTTCTCTCTTTTCATTCCATTTTGCACAATATATTGAACAAATTTGGGATTGAATACAACCATTTATAAAACTGACCATTTTAGAAATGGGATAAATGGAGATGAAAAAGCTTAGATTGCTCACCTGTGTTCAGTGAAGAGCTCTGAAATCCCTTAGATTCTTTTTTCTTAGATTCAGAGGTAATGTCTAAGTTAATTGATGCTCAGCAGACAAAAAAATATTTGTCTGCTGAGGGAAGAACTGAATTTGAAAACATCTTGATGCAGTTCAAACAGGAAAAAGGTTTGATTTTTGTCTTAGCCCTACTAGCTTTAGTCAAAATAAGTAATGCTCATATTTCAGAAGCCAGGACCATATGCAACACAGGTCCACATTAAATAAAGGAGTCTGGATGAATGAATACTACTACTCTGGCAAGGGTATTAATGCTGAAAAATGATTTAGGAATAAGGTGTTGATGTATGGAAACACTGAGACCTTAGGCTAGGAAAGTTTTAAGGCCTTAAGATAGATAAGGCAGACTTTGAATAGTTGAATAGTCCTGGGGTGTAGAGCTGAGCTCATTAATAGGAAAATTGAAAGCAAATGAGTCTAGAACTAAAGATGCTATTAGTCAAAGCTCACTTTTTAGGTGATGGAAAATATAATGAGAAATTCGGATAGAAAAACAGTAGATGAGACCATAAATAAATTGGAAGATGAACTGGTTGGTTAGTCATGCATCTAAAGCTATTTTCCAAATCATTAATATGAATTCATTGAGCCCAAGTAGAGCCATGGACTCACTAGATGGAGGATACAAAGAAAAAATGTTCAAGGCTCTAAAAGCAGATGGGACTTACTGGATAGAGAACCAGAAAAGAAAGAACTGTAGGGAAAGTGGGCTAAAATTCTATGTATAAATCCACCTTGGGTCGTTATTCAGCTCCTCAGCTGAGCACATGCAATGTGAGAGTCTGGGAGGCCAGGCCCAGAATAGCATCAAGAGACCAGAGAGGTGGGAAGAGACTTCAGATGCCACATATTGTGGGGAAGACTTTGAAATCTGGGCTCAACCAAAGGAGAAAGACCTTCATAAACACACAGTATTATTTTCAGTTGACACACTAGAAATGCCATGCCCTAAAACTACAAATAATGCTTTAAGA
The DNA here is from genome assembly GCF_051225735.1 of Oryctolagus cuniculus. Lineage (NCBI taxonomy): Eukaryota > Metazoa > Chordata > Mammalia > Lagomorpha > Leporidae > Oryctolagus > Oryctolagus cuniculus. The sequence continues at coordinate 13,057,279 of NC_142888.1, forward strand.
ATAAAGGCTAAACAAAAAGAGACTCACTGTAACAAAGTTTAAAACAAAAGGTTTATTTTATTCAAATGTCAGAGGGTCGGTGCTGTGGCGCAGTGGGTTAATGCCCTGGCCTGAAGTGCCAGCATCCCATATGGACGCCGGTTTGAGACCTGACTGCTTCACTTCCGATCCAGCTCTCTGCTCTGGCCTGGGAAAGCAGTAGAAGATGGCCCAAGTCCTTGGGCCCCTGCACCCACATAGGAGATACGAAAGAAGCTCCTGGCTTCGGATCAGCTCAGCTCTGGCCATTGCAACCATCTGAGGAGTGAACCAGCTGATGGAAGACCTCTCTCTCTGCCTTTCCTCTCTTTGAGTGACTCTGTCTTTCAAATAAAAATAAATCTTTAAAAATAAAGAGTTGGAGGGAGGGAGAGACAGACACAGAGAGAGGGAGAGAGAAAAAGATCGAGATCAAGATCTTCCATCCGCGGGTTCACTCCCCAAATGGCTGCAACAGCCAGGGCTTGGCCAGACTGAAGCCAGGAGCTAGAAGCTTGTTCTGGGTCTCCCATGTGGGTACAGGGTCCCAAGCACTTGAGCCACCTTCTGCTTTTCCAGCTGCATTAGCAGGGAGCTGGATCAGAAGTGGAGCGGGTGGGACTCGAACCAGCACCCATATGAGATGCTGGTGTTGCAGGCCGTAGCTTTATTTGATATGCCACAAAACTGGCTCCAAAGCTAAGTCTTTATAAGACTATAGCAATCACCCAATAAGGCATAACATTTTTTTTTTTTTTGACAGGCAGAGTGGACAGTGAGAGAGACAGAGAGAAAGGTCTTCCTTTGCCGTTGGTTCACCCTCCAATGGCCGGCGCACTGCGCTGATTCGATGGCAGGAGCCAGGTGCTTTTCCTGGTCTCCCATGGGGTGCAGGGCCCAAGCACTTGGGCCATCCTCCACTGCCTTCCCAGGCCACAGCAGAGAGCTGGCCTGGAAGAGGGGCAACCGGGACAGAATCCGGCGCCCCGACCGGGACTAGAACCCGGTGTGCCGGCGCCACAAGGCGGAGGATTAGCCTAGTGAGCCGCGGCGCCGGCCCATAACATTCATTTTTGAAAAAAAAAAAAAATTATTTTATTTGAAACAGTGACCAGGGCAAGAAAAGGAGAAGAGGTGGGGAGACAGAGATCAGTCTTCCATTTGCTGGTTTACTCCCCCGAAATGGCCATAACAGATGTGGCTAGTCCTGGCTAAAGCCAGGAGCCAGGAGCTCATTTTGCCTCTCATGTGGGTGGTGGGGGCCATCTTCTGGGCCATCTTCTGCTTTCTCAGGGGCATTAGTAGGGAGCTCAATCAAACGCAAAGCAGCTGGGACTTGAATCTGGGCTCTAATGTGGGATACTGGCATCTCAAATGGTAGTTTAACCTGTTGCACCACAACACCGAGACAAGGGCTATAAACAATAATGAGATGAAAAGATGCCAAACTTCACTCATGTAAAATAACTTTTAAAATAGTCACAAAATCATTCCCATCAATTTGTCTGAGAAAGATTTAATACAACATTTGACAAATCACTATATTTGCAGCAAAACTGATACACAGGCATTTCTTTTTTGCTGTTGTTGAATTCCCACATAGAAGGGATGATGTAACCTTCTGGGGCTGGCACTGTAGCACAGTGGGTTAAAGCTCTGGCTTGCAGTGCCAGCAACCCATACGGGAGCTCTTTTGAGACCTGGCTGCTCCACGTCAGATCCAGCTCCCTGATAATAGTCTGGGAAAGCAGTGGAAAATGACCCAACGTCTTGGGCCTCTGCACCCACGTGAGAGACCTGGAAGAAGTTCTTGGCTTCAGCCTGGCCAAGCCCTGGCTGTTGTGGCCATTTGGGGAGTGGAGTGAACCAGTGGATAAAAGATTCTCATTCATTCATTCATCCTCTCTCTGTCTCTCTCTGTAACTTTACCTCCCAAATAAAAAATAAACAAAAAGCTTTTTTGAAAAGACATAACCTTCTTAGAAAGAAGATAATATAAGTAAAAGCCTCTGAATTCCTCTAGAGCACCTAGAAGTCTATTTTTAAAAAATGATTTAGAAATGCAGAGAAGCAGGAAAGGGTATCTTAAAAAGTACTAAAAGAATCAATTTCAGAGATGCACCTGACAGACTTCAAAATAGCTATAATTAATATACTAAGTATTTATCATCTGAGATTGTGGTATGGATCAAGTACAATTGTACATGCACAAGTGTTTAATACAGGGGCTAGAGCCGTGGGAAGGGGGATAAGCCAGTGTCTGCGGTGCCAGCTTCCCTTCTGGGCACCAGTTCGAGTTCCAGCTGCTCCACTTCTTATCCAGCTCCCTGGTAATACACCTGGAAAAGCAGTGGAAGATGGCCCAAGTGCTTGAGCCTTTGGTACCCAAGTGGGAGACATGGAAAAAGCTCCTGGCTCTGGCCTGGCCCAGCCCAGCCCTGGCCATTATGGCCATTTGGGGGGTGAATCAATGTATGGAAAATCTTTCTTTCTTTCTGCTTCTCCATCACTCTCTGTAACTCTGTCTTTCAAATAAATAAATGATTTTTTTTGAAATGTGTAATACCTAAATGTTCTTTTTCTACTTAAACATTGCTAGAAAAAAACTTTACTGTTACTCAGTAACTGCTGATTTCTTGGAGTTACGTACAACCTCAGCTTCAAAATAACTATTTCAAACTCATACATGAGAATGAAACTAAGACAATTACAGTTTTATTTCATGTGAATTCTACTCCAATTATGTTTTCCTAAAATATACCTTCACTGCTGTGATTAGATTTCTGTGTGAATTGGCAGTATATTAAGCTATTTAGAGTATCTTCTGACAAATAAGCCTAATTTTAATCATAATAGGTTACTTTTATTCATTTAGCCTGGAGAGTGACTTTCATGAATATTTGTTCATTGCAATATAGTTGGTATTATCTACCATTTTTGGGGGGGATATGCTAGCACTCCTTGTCGCTCCCCCTCTTCACGGAGGAACGACACTAGACCCTGTGCTGTTCTTTTGTCTGCTCGGCCCTTCCCGGGTTTGCTGCTGGTCCTTCCCGGGTTGACTGCCGATCCTTCCACCTCTGTGGAAGGGCGGCTCCCCCTGCCACTTTCCCCACTTCCGCGGGGGAGTGGCACACCGCCGGCCGGCTCTCTCGGGGGCTGCTCAGATGTTATCCGGATGTTCCCCTTAGATATTCCTGGTGCATGTTGTCTCTCTCCTCCTTTATAGTCCTCTTCCACCAATCCCAACTCTGCTACCCACACGCCAAGTATGCTGCTCTCCTCCAATCAGGAGCAGGATCAGCTCCTGCAGGTTATTGGTCGAACTGGAGGCAGCTGTGTAGAAGTTGTTTACTCCTCTCCCAGTGCCATATTGTGGGAGAGCAGATGCACAGAATAAGTCTTAATTCCAGTAACTTAGTCTAGTCTGAGTTGCTCCCCACACTCCTTACTTAATTTTTAATTTATTCCTTCCTTCCTTCCTTCCTTCCTTCCTTCCTTCCTTCCTCCTTTCCTTCTATCCTCATTTTGTTCTTCTTTTCTTTCTTAGGGAGAGAGATTGATCAATTGATCGACTGATCTTAGAATCACTGGTTCGCTCCCTAAATGCCCACAACAGCCAGAGCTGGGCTAGTCCAAAGCCAGGAGCCAGGAACTCAATCCAAGCATCCTATATGGATGGCAGGGACCCAAATACTTAATTTTATCACCTGCTGTCTCCCAAGGTGTGCATTAGCAGGAAGCTGGAATGGGGAGCGGAGGCAGGAGTTTAACCCAGGCGCTCTGATATAGGATGCAAGTGTCCCAAGCAGTTGCTTAACTGCTGTACCAAATGCCTGCCCCTATCTACCACTTATTGACTATAATACTAGATGCTGAGAGAATATAAGTGTTAGACCACATCATTAAGAGGCAAAAATCTGAAAAATTGTTCTGAATTGTAAACTATAAAATCATTGAAACTGGGAAAATGATATAATGTAAGAGACATAATTTATCAAGAATAAAAGAAAATACATAGGCTAAAACTTTATAAGGAAAATATAAGAAATTTCAGTGAATCATCATCATCATCATCATCACCATCACCCAAAAGGACTTCAGTGCCCATTTGTACCTGGAACTTTTAGAAAGTGAACAACGCAAATTAGCTGATAGGCTACATTTAGTATAGAAGTATATATTTCTGTGTTTTATGAGTAATTTGTTTAGAATCTATAGTATGTTGGAGAGAATACATGCTCATCTATTCAGGTTTTTAATATAGTATATAATCATTATGCAAAAGTATTTACCTTTGAAGCCTCAGCAGTAATGCTATAGGATAATAGAAGCTTGAACATCAATACAGAAATAATAATTTAATGTATTATTTGGAACGGAAAAAAGTTGGTGTAAGCTGCTGAAATTATCATTCTCAAAGGCCTTTCCCTGAGCTATATCTCGATATCATTTAAGGGACAGAAGAAAAACATCACTCAATAACAATTTCCCCTGCCTAATGTAGTCCCATAAAAACATTTCATTGTTAATCAATCATCATTAATTTCAATGCAATATATTTTCTAACTTATCCATTAATATACTCATTCATCTATAAATTTATTCATGTTCCAGTTACTTACTGAACATCTGTCTTCCTGTCTAGCAGGATTCTAATCAATGAGGATACAGCAGACAGCAAGGCATTCAAAGGTAGTCCAATCACAAATGTTATATTCTAAACAGGAGAATCAGAAATCAAGTCATGAAATAGATAAGGTAAATGTAGATATGAGAATTATACTTAAGTAAAACATATTTTAGTCTCTAATGAAAGTGACAGAAAACTGCTTTTGAATTTCAGTAAAAATATAGATACGGATGCCAATAAAACAGGCTAAGGAGTTTGGGAGATAATGTTCAGGGCAGAAGATACTAAGTAAAATATGTATTAGAAGAAACTTACTTAATTTTATTTATTATTGTTGTTGCTGTTCAGGGAAAAGAGAAGAACTCTGTTTGCTATAGCTTAAAGGAAGGAAACGGTAAGAGGTTGTAGACAAGTTAAGGATTTGGGATTTGAATAGAAGTGATGTGAGAAACCCCTGGAGAGTTCTAAGAACGTGATCTTATTTTTTAAATGTATGTAACTTGAATGTTATACAAAGAGTAAGTACATGAAACAAAATTATGCAAATTTATTAATTAGAAAACCCTCAGTAACAAGTAGTCACAAGTACAAGTACAACAAGTAGTAACAAATTTAGCCACACCCCAGATATCAAACACCCAACCATGAAATAGCATTCATATCAAAGTCCAATTATGGGAGATGCATCATCTCCTCTTTCAGATGTGGATGCGATTCTCATGGCCTAGAAACATTGGAAACAAAATGACAAAACGTGTTTCACCATGCACCAACCCAATATGTATGGCAAGTAGTGAGTGGAAAAGCACAATAAAATCAACTTCTGGAAAATGGAAGAATGGAAATATAAATGTCACAAGTATATAGCAAGATGATGATGACAGGTAAGATGGGGAGTTGAAGAATCCCTACCACAGGGCAGTCTTTGATTAGATTATGATTATCATCTCTGCAAGAAATTTGATTCTTGCTTCCATAGCTACATCTTCAATAGACATTGTGTAATTCGCCTTTATTGAGTGACTCAGAGCTTTGCAGGCCACTTCAGTATACAGCAAATTTGTAGTGCAAATGTTGTTTCTTTGCCAAATACATCTGCCAAAAACTTTGTGGGATTGCAATTTATTTTTTCCCATAGCAAAACATAAGGTTTTATTTTTTTAAATTTATTTATTTGAAAGGCACAGTTAGAGGGAGAGAGAGAGAGATCGTCCATCTGCTGGTTCACTCCCCAAATGGCTGCAATGGCTGGAGCTGGGTTGGTCTGAACTCAGAAGTCAGGAGCTTTTTCCAGGTCACCCACATGGGTGAGGGACCCAAAGACTTGAGCTATCTTCTGCTGTTTTCCCCGGCACATTAGCAGGGAGCTGGACCAGGAGTGGAGCAGCCAGGACTTGAACCTGCACCCTTATGGGATACCGGCACCTCAGGCAGCGGCTTTACCAGCTACCCCACAGCATCGGCCCCAACACAAAGGTTTTGATCTCTTTGCCTCTGTATGCCTTTATATTTCTGAAGACCGATTCTTGAATAGGCTAATTGTCTTCTTTTCTAATATAGTTCCAGGTTACGTACAGCCTACAAAGAAAATAGATTTTAAAACTTTGCCTATTTCCAACAACACCTTTTCCGCATTTAGTAGACAAGTTACTACATTCGCCTATACAAGTTGTAAGTGCTACATTTGTATTTCTATTGAAGGAGGCATATCTAAAGTATGTACGGGGCTGGCGCCCTGGCCTGAAGCGCCGGCATCCCATATGGGCACCGGTTCTAGTCCCGGCTGCTCCTCTTCCAATCCAGCTCTCTGCTGTGGCCTGGGAATGCAGTGGAGGATGATCCAAGTCCTTGGACACCTGCACCTGCGTGGGAGACCTGGAAGAAGCTCCTGGCTCCTTTCTTCAGATCGGCTCATCTCCGACTTTTGTGGCCATCTGGGGAGTGAAACAACGGATGGAAGACCTCTCGCTCAGTCTCTACTTCTCTATCTAACTCTCTTTTAAATAAATAAAATTAATTTTTTTTAAAAAAAGTGTATGAGGGCTGTGTGTTTTATATGATCTGAAACCATTAAGCATTGAGTCTGAGGGTCTTGGAAAGACTATATATGTGGCTCTCATGGTGAGCATGAAACATCTGACATTGGAAAAGAGGAAAATTTCTTCCTATTTTCGGGCAGATTTGCAAATGAAAGATTCCAATATTTCCTAGTCTTTTTTCTTCGGTTACAACGGAATATCTGGGACTGTGTAACTATAAGGAAAGTTCATGGTTTAGGAGGTTGGAAAGTCAAGGAGCATGCAACTGACATCGAACTAGGACCTCGTGCCAGAAAGTAGGAGAGCCACCTCAGGTGCATGCAGAAGAGATAAAACACAAAGCTCGGCCTTACTTTATAAAAGCCCCCTCTCATGGTCATCCAGTGCTGCTGGGGTGACAACTGAGTCCTGCACCAATTAACCCATCTGTATGGGAGTGGCTTTGGTCCCTTTGTGAGGGCGGGATCTTCAGGTCCAGGTCTCTTAAAGGTCCCATCACTCCTCAATATCTTTTCATGTAGAATCAATGAGTTGCTTAAGGAGACAAAGCACATTCAACTCATAGTACAATATTAAATGGAGAAAACCACCTGTGTAGCCAAATGAGTCATGTCAGCATCATATGTGCCCCTTTTTGTCTTCCAGCAAAAGAAAAGGTGTTTTACTCATTATCTTCTGTTTTGTTCAAGAACTGAAAATCTTAAGGAAAACATAGTTGAATTCTAGAAAAAGTAGAATCAAAATGAATAATATAATATGGAACAGAAGCAGGTACATGCACAAATAAAAACAAATTTCATGACTGAATGAAAATCATATTCTTCAGCAGCAAGATGACAACTCTTTTTTAAAAAAGGCAGAGTTACAGAGGCAGAAAGCGAGAGGTGGGGGGAGGAGAGAGAAAGAGAGGTCATCCATCCCCAAATGGCTGCAACGGCCAGAGCTGTGCTGATCCGAAGCCAGGAGCCTGGAGCTTCTTCCAAGTCTCCAATGCGGGTGCAGGGGCTTAAGGACTTGGGCCATCTTCCATTGCTTTTTTAGGCCATAGCAGAGAGCTGGATCAGAAATGGAGCAGCTGGGACTTGAACTGGTACCCATATGGGATGTCAGTACTGGGGGCAGTGACTTTACCCACTATGCCACAGCACTGGCCCTAGAAATTCTATTTTGCAGCCATAATTGTTAGTGCTGTAGGAATGGGGACAGCATGATTCTGTGTTATAAGTTTGTGTGTGTGTGCATGTGCATGCACACACATGTGAGTACATGAGAGGTTATCAGAAATTCATTATAGTTTTGTATATATGTTTAAAATATACATTGTAGTTATTTATATAACATGCATTTCTTCTATTTACATATTTATATTTTGCATATTTATAATATAAAATCTAACATGTACATATACATATAGATTCCTCAAAAAGTTCATGGAAAATATAATTAAAAGGTTATATGGTAAAAAATTTTTGAAATCTATGTACAAAAGGGTCTTCATGAAAAATGCTTATAATGAAAAACACATGGAATTAAGTTTTTTCATAAAGTAAACTCTTTTAATCCATTTTCCAATGAATTATTTCAAGTATCCTTCTATATACTTTATTTTTTTTACTTTTTTTAAAAATTTTATTTAATGAATATAAATTTCCAAAGTACAGCTTATGGATTACAATGGCTTTTCCCCCCATAACTTCCCTCCCACCCGCAACCCTCCCCTTTCCCGCTCCCTCTCCTCTTCCATTCATATCAAGATTCATTTTCAATTCTCTTTATATACAGAAGATCAGTTTAGCATATATTAAGTAAAGATTTCAACAGTTTGCACCCACATAGAACCACAAAGTGAAAAATACTGTTTGAGTACTAGTTATAGCATTAAATCACAATGTACAGCACATTAAGGACAGAGATCCTACATGAGGAGTAAGTGCACAGTGACTCCTGTTGTTGACCTAATAAATTGACACTCTTGTTTATGACATCAGTAATCACCCTAGGCTCTTGTCATGAGTTGCCAAGGCTATGGAAGCCTTTTGAGTTCACCAACTCTGATCATATTTAGACAAGGTCGTAGTTAAAGTGGAAGTTCTCTCCTCCCTTCAGAGAAAGGTACCTCCTTCTTTGATGACCTGTTCTTTCCACTGGGATCTCACTCGCAGAGATCTTTCATTTAGGTTTTTTTTTTTTTTCCAGAGTGTTTTGGCTTTCCATGCCTGTAATACTCATGGGCTTTTCAGCCAGATCCGCATGCCTTAAGGGCTGATTCTGAGGCCAGAGTGCTATTTAGGACATCTGCCATTCTATGGGTCTGTTGTGTATCTCACTTCCCATGTTGGATCGTTCTCTCCCTTTTTTATTCTATCAGCTAGTATTTGCAAACACTAGTCTTGTTTATGTGCTCCCTTTGGCTCTTAGTTTTATCATTATGATCAATTGTGAACAGAATTTGATCACTGGGACTAGTGAGATGGCATTGGTACATGCCACCTTGATGGGATTGAATTGGAATCCCCTGGTATGTTTCTAACTCTACCGTTTGGAGCAAGTCAGCTTGAGCATGTCCCGAATTGCACATCTCTTCCCTCTCTTATTCCCACTCTTATATTTAACAGCGATCACTTTTCAGTTAAGTTTCAACACTTGAGAATAACTGTGTATTGATTACAGTATTCAACCAAAAGTATTAAGTAGAATAAACAAAAAAAAATACTAAGAGGGATAACGTATTAAGTTGTTCATCAACAGCCTATATCAAATCATTGAAGCATGAGAGAAAATTGCATTTTTTTTTGGAATTGACAAGAATTCATGTTCTTTGGTTTTAAGTCACAGTTCTCATTTTGTCTTCATGAGCAGTTTATTCATTAACATCTTTGGCAAAAACCATTCTGTTAATACACAGAAGTCCCATGCAGGCTTTTGTGGAAGAAAGGATAATTATATACTTATAATGGGTGACAGTTCCAGACTTTTTTTTAACTTTTATTAAATAAATATAAATTTCTAAAGTACAACTTTTGGATTATATTCACATCAAGATTCATTTTCAATTATCTTTATATACAGAAGATTAATTTAGTATATACTAAGTAAAGATTTCAACAGTTTGAACCCATACAGATACACAAAGTATGAAGTACTGTTTGAGTACTAGTTATACCGTTAATTCACATAGTACAACACATTAAGGACAGAGATCCTACATGAGAAGTAAGTGCACAGTGACTCCTATTGTTGATTTAACAATTGACACTGTTATTTATGGAGTCAGTAATCACCCAAGGTTCTTGTCATGAGTTGCCAAGGCTATGGAAACCTTTTGAGTTCACCAACTCTGATCTTATTTAGACAAGGCCATAGTCAAAGTGGAAGTTCTCTCCTCCCTTCAGAAAAAGGTACCTCCTCCTTTGATAGTCCGTTCTTTCCACTGGGATCTCACTCAGAGATCTTTTATGTAGGTAATTTTTTGTCACAGGGTCTTGACTTTTCATGCCTGCAAAACTCTCATAGGCTTTTTAGCCAGATCAGAATGCCTTAAGGGCTGATTCTGAGGCCAGAGTGCTGTTTATGGCATTTGCCATTCTATGAGTCTGCTGTGTATCCTGCTTCTCATGTTGGGTCATTTTCTCCTTTTTTATTCTATCAATTATTGTTAGCAGACACTGGTCTTATTTATGTGATTCCTTTGACACTTAATCCTATATTTATGATCAATTATAAACTTAAACTGATCAGTTTAACTAGTAAGATGGCATTGGTACATGCCAACTTAATGGGATTTGGAGTCCCATGGCATGTTTCTAACTCTACTGTTAGGATTAAGTTCTAGTGAGCGTGTGCTGAACTGCACATCTCCCTTTCTTATTCCCACTCTTACTTTTAACAGGGATCAATTTTCAGTTAACTTTAAACACCTAAGAATAATTGTGTTAATTACAGAGTTCAACCAATGGTATTAAGAAGAACAAGAAAATACTAAAAGCATAAAATAGTAAGCTGTTCCTTGACAGTTATCATAAGGGCTGATCAAATCATTGTTTCTCATAGTGTCCATTTCACTTCTACAGGTTTCCTTTTAGGTACTCAGTTGTCACCTATCAGGAAGAACATATGATATTTGTCCCTTTGGGACTGGCTTATTCCACTCAGAATGATAAGATCCACATTCCTCCATTTTGTTGCAAATGACTGGATTTCATTTTTTTTTTTACCGCTGTGTTGTATTGTATAGAGTACATATCCCATAATTTCTTTATCCAGTCATCTGTTGATGGGCATTTAGGTTGATTCCAGGTCTTAGCTATTATGAATTGAGCTGCAATAAACATTGAGGTGCAGATAGCTCTTTTATTTGCCAATTTAATTTCCCTTGGATAAATCCAAGGAGTGAGATGGCTGCATCGTGTGGTAGGGCTACATTCAGGTTTCTGAGGAATCTCCAAACTGTCTTCCATAGGGGATTTACCAGTTTGCATTCCCACCAACAGTGGGATAGTGTACCTTTCCCCCCACATCCTCGCCAGCATCTGTTGTTGGTAGATTTCTGTATGTGAGCCATTCTCACTGGGGTGAGGTGAAACCTCATTGTAGTTTTGATTTGCATTTCCCTGATGGCTAGTGATTCTGAACATTTTTTCATGTGCTTGTTGGCCATTTGGATTTCCTCTTTTGAAAAATGTCTATTTAGGTCCTTAGCCCATCTCTTAAGTGGGTTCTTTTGTTGTTGTGGAGTTTCTTGATCTATTTGTAGATTCTGGTTATTAATCCTTTATCTGTTGCATAGTTTGCAAATATTTTTTTCCCATTCTGTCGGTTGCCTCTTCACTTTCCTGACTGTTTCTTTTGCAGTACAGAAACTTTTCAATTTGATGTAATCCCAATTGTTTATTTTGGCTTTGACTGTGTCTCTGGGGTTTTTCTAAGAAGTCTTTGCCTATGCCTATATCTTGCAGAGTTTCTTCAATACAATTTTTGCTTCAAAACCTGGTTTAATCTATCATTAAATTCTTTTCGTTTACATGGATAATGCATCAATAGAACTTCATGATCATGCCTCTTTCTGTATAGGTATTTTTCTGTCCATTTTACAATTAAAAATATATTGGGAATAAAATAATCACACTTTGTCAGTTCACAATTGAAAACAAGAGATAATGCTTGTGGCTGTTCCATTTCTTTAACAGAGCATTATCTAGTGGAGGCCTTTTCTTGTTTTTGTGTTTTGTTTGTATTTGTTTTATGCTTGGTTTCACTTATTTGCATTTTGAAAATACAGAAGGCTGTATTCTAACTGATATTTCTAAATAAGTTATTTGGATTTAGCAATATTTTACTGATATATCTTTATTTGGCCAACTTCTTATAATTATTTTTAATAGCCTTCATGAGAAAGAAAAGATCTCATGGCATTCAACAACACTTTAATCAAATCTGAAAGAATTATCTATTTAATTACTGTTAACGATGATTTTACTCATTTGTTAAACATTTAAGCAATAACTTAAAATATATACTCAAAGCAATTCAGTTTTAAAAAAACAGAAGCAATTAGTTTGTACCCATCAGGCACAACACATTTTTCCTTGTAGAACTCAAATTTCAAATGGGAGACACTTAGGTTAGGATACTAAAAATGATTCTCTTGTATTTCTTTTCTTTTTTTTTTTTTTTTGACAGAGTGGATAGTGAGAGAGAGAGACAGAGAGAAAGGTCTTCCTTTTGCCATTGGTTCACCCTCCAATGGCCACCATGGCTGGCGTACCACGCTGATCCGAAGGCAGAAGCCAGGTGCTTCTCCTGGTCTCCCATGGGGTGCAGGGCCCTAGCATTTGGGCCATCCTCCACTGCACTCCCTGGCCACAGCAGAGAGCTGGCCTGGAAGAGGGGCAACTGGGACAGAATCCGGTGCCCCGACTGGGACTAGAACCCGGTGTGCCGGCGCCGCAAGGCGGAGGATTAGCCTATTGAGCCGCGGCGCCGGCCGATTCTCTTATATTTCTTGCTTACCCTTCTTCTCCTTGATTGAAATGAGAGGGTGCTTGTCAAACAGAAGAACAGAAACTTGTGGATATTTGTTGTCATATTTCTCAGGAAGCATGAGTCACATGTTACCAGCTTCAGAAGGGAAACTTCCAAATCTTGGTATAAGGAATTACAAAATAAACTATAAAGACTGGAAATACAAAAATATAAACATAATATAAACATTTTTGTAAGAGAATTTTCAAGATCACTTTGCACATAGAATTTTGATAGATAATATCATTTTTCCATTGAAATATTGGCTAACAGTAAATTTGACAAATGAATGCATAGATAGATAAACATGGGCTTGCATAGCAGGCATATGTGATTTATGTTCTTATTTCATAATTTAAGCTACTAATTAAAATTGGATATTTAGAATTTGTTGCATTAATTTTTAACCATTGCATGACCTTTTAAAACTAAACTTAATGACAGATTGGGATGATTGAGTTTGTTTATTTAAAAAAAATTCCAAAACATACATTCTTTTCCACTCAGTAATTTTATACAAATACATTCAAATCCAAGGAATCATAAAATGTATCATTTATACTCTCCATTTTAGTAACAAATATCTATCTGTAGAGGATACCTTAATTGCAGTACCAGTGATGATTTGTGTTGTGAAAAACAAAGAAATGCCGTCAACTGGAAACAGAAACATAACTACTGGAAGACCATCAGGAAGTTGAGAGGAAGGCCAATGAATCAGACTGGTCAAATAACAGATACGTGGTATTTTGGGCAGTGGGTTGTTCAGCCAAAGTCAAGAGACATCATCGGGTCAGGGTACCCTAAGTGCCAAGACCACATCATGTGCTTACCTCACTCTTTTTCAAAGAAAACAGAGGAAACATCAGCTAGGGTGATATATATATATATATATATATATATATACATATATGTATATATACACATACACACATATAGACATATATATGTATACACATATATACATACACATATACATAGAGAGAGATCTCTATATATTTAGTGGAAATGAGGACTTTCTGTTTACTAGTATTCCCTCAACAGGAAACTGCTATGCATTCATCCAAAACCAAAGAAGCTGTTTAGATGTCTGGTATCAATAATAAGTGTCCACTACAAATCTTTTTTTCCTATTTTAATTTCCAAAACTAGTGGACCTTGTTTAATTACTCTCAACAGCAACAAATCACAATCTCTATGGATGTCATAGTACTAGGTAATGCTTCTGTATCATTATTCTAAAGGGTACCACTATTATATAACCCACTTATATAGCATGAAGAAAAGCTGCTTGATTAAAACTATTTGCTCATAGATGAACTAACTAGGAGATTAGGGAATTTGGAGAAGGGGTAAAGTATCTGTTTTTGAATTGTTCTCCAGGTTGTAGTTTTTTCTTTTTCATACTGTCTCTTTACTCATTCCACGTTCACATTTCTTCAACTACCACCTGAGCTGATTGAGTTCAGTATGCAACATGCACATGGAATTTATTTCTGTGTGGCATGAGCCTTCAGTGGCTTTCTTCCTTAAAGTTGCAGTGCTTTTCTAATATGACTTATGTCCAGACAATGTAGTATGAGGAATCACTCAGGGAGATCACTTGAATTTCATAAATAATGTAGGGTTCATTTTTTTGCCTTTGTTGTATATTGCAATCTTATTTCTCCTAGATAATCCGGGTCAGTTGCTTCAAACAATATTGTAACTTCTCCCTCTCTCCATCTTTTTAAGCCATCTTTTTCCTTTTTTTTTTTTTTTTGGTTTTCACCCAAAAACAGAAACTGAAATTTTTCAAGTGTAAAGCATTTACAATTCAAGAGAAATATTTTATTGTGCAGTGGAAACTGAAAGGCTACATGTATGAGGATTTGACATGAAGCTGAGTCATTCAATTTAATCATGAAAGTCACCATCTCCAATTCCTCCTCTTCATTAACGTCATTTATTATTTACCGATTCAGAACTTACGTAGCATCCTGGAAGTCGGCATAGTCTTATTTCCTTCAAGTACCTGATCATGCAGTTAAACCAAAAAACTGTTAGCATATGCTGTAAATTCCTGTTTAGACTTGTCTCCGGCTATTTTATAAGCAAGGTCAGCTATCAAATGGGCCATTTGAAATTTTACCCACTGGGAAGTTTAGCTTTTGACAGCATCCTTCTGGGCCATCTCTAGAAAACATAATATGATCATAAATTTCTGACATGGGTCAGAATATGGTGCAGAATCACCTATACTCTAAGCTGAACTATTCTCCCCAGTTCATTGTAGAAAATTCCTCATCACAAGTACAGGTTAAGGAGTGATGGAAATGAGGTCAGAGTAAACATTTCCAGAGTTTCCACCATCCTGTCCATATTACTACATACTCTAGCACTCCTGACTACGTATCTGATTTGAGTGAATCAGAAACAAACATTTGGTTTACATAGGGCAGATAGGTAAGTTTACATGGTCACCTTGTTGTCCCATTGTCAGAGATACAGAACCCACCAAAGTTTCATACAGAAAGACCATACCCACTTGAAGATTATCTGCATGTGTGCGTGTGCGCGTGTGTGCACGTGTGTATGAGAGAGAGATGAATCAAATATATCATCATGAAGAGAGTATTATCTTTGTAGAAAACCCTATGATCTGCTAATGAAGCCTTCCCATAGTTTTATATATCAATCATGGTTATTTTAGGTTACATTAAATTTGCTTAGACAAAAATGCCCAAATGAAAGGTTTGCTTGAAGTGCATCCTGAACAAGCTGAAGAATATTTTCTGGATCTAACTCAAAGCACTCTTTGTATTAACTCAGTTGACCTTGAGTAGTTCCCTGAAACATTATTGCATTTGAAATCTAGGGATGATTCCTAAACATTATGTTTTCTTAATATTGAATCTGTGATGTGTACCCTGCTTTGACTTTCAGAAATGGTAGACTGCATTTTCATTGGATCTCTGTCTCTTACTCTGGCTAGCATGTGCCTTAACAAGGTGTGGGAGGTATACACTAAATCAGTTCTATCAGTATGAAGGAAAAATACAGTTAAACTGTATGATAATGAATTGTTCAACATTACATTTGGGACCAGGTTCCATAAACATGAGTCAAGATCTTTGTCCTTTATGGGTGACGGCAAATAGCATCATTTTGTTTTTGCTTTTGTTTTTCAGTTCCTTGTCCATGGTTTTTGTTTCTATATTTGTTTTAAAATCAAAAGCTGTGACAAGATTTCAGGAACTACACAGCCTGAATCCAGTAAGGAAACATATGAAGAAGAACCACATATTAAGGACATTTGTGATAATCCACTGTCACTCCCTGAGACACATAGTTTCTTTGCCAGTCTATTGAATGGAAACATGATAGCCATTTCAGTTCCTGAATTATTTCCAGCTCTTGGAGCTAATGTTTATAATTCTTTCAAGGATGCCAGATTCCGTTTTGTTGATTGTATTTTGTGGAGATGATTTCAGAGATATTCACTTGAATGTTTGCAACAGAAAGGCCAATATTCAGAGAGACAATGTGGGTTTCTGCCATTTGTTGAAACTATTTATAAACCACACAATCAGCTGCTGGTGAAAGGAATGTAGGATGTGTCTTGAGATCACTATGATTCAAGCATGAGGCACACTTAGACAAAAATGTCAAGTTATAACCAGACCCTGATAAACCTGCAGTCTGACTGGCAGAATGAACTTAGATTCTCAGTTCACATGAAGTAGTGTCAAGTCCAAGTCAGTTTTTAAAAGTTATTTAAAATTCTGGCATTTGCCTTTCTCAAGTATGAATCTGCCCTAGAAAAAGAGCATAGATCCTAAAGTGAGAGACTAGAAGAAATTGGCATAGCATCTGTGATATTGTTAGAGGGTGCTTCTCCAATATTCGGGCTCTTCTATAGCAGACCCAGTGAAAAGGATTAATATACAAGTGATTTATGAAGGAAATATTCCCCCAGAGAATCTATTAAATAACTGGAAGAAGCATAAAAGGAGGAAGAAACAGAACAAATGCACAAATTTTAGGTAGCTTCAGCTTATTTCCACAGGGAATCTCAGATTTTAAATTTCACCCCAAAATGTTCAGACTAGATGATGGAAATGGGTTTCATATTCTCCCTGAAACAGTCATTTGCTAAGGGCTGTTTGAGGAGATAGCACTTCCAACTCTGTTCTAGTTCCAGCTCAGTTTCAGTAGCCCAAAGGCAATTCTCCAAAGAAGAATTGGATGCAAGTCACACCAAAAATGGAGGAGATGCACTCAGAAGCAAAGAAAGAATAATGGAATCAGAGGGGACCCAAATGGAGCGTGTACAAGGTTTATAAGAGGTACTTGGTGCTCCTTCAGTTTAAGGGCCATAGGAACTGCAAAGAATTGAGAGCTAAGAGTGACTCAAGTTTTGAGTCCACTCACCAGAGATGAAGTTTTAAGTTTAGAAAAATTAAGCAGGACTTCAGTGGGACATCTATGTTTGCCCTAAGGATTCCAGGATAACTTAACCACTTCCAGAGATGACTGTGTACCAGATCATTTAAAATACTACTACTAGCCTTGTTGTTTAGGTAAATGTGCCGTTTTGCTCACTGCTGCTTCCCAGGGTGTGCATTCAGGAAGCTGGAATCAAAAGTGAAGCCAGGACTCAAGCCCAGGCCCTCCACCATTGCATGTAGGTGTCTCAGGTAGCACCTGAATGGCTATGCCAATTGCATGTCCCTCTTAATTATATTGAATTTTATTTCTGAAATTATTGCACTTTAAAGTTTCCTTTTTAAAGTCTGAGACCATAAAATGATATTCCACTGAAGAAAAACTAGCAGACCCAATATAATTTGTCAGATGTAAATCCAAAATAGGGTTATACTAGCCATCAGGACTGAAAAACCTTAGTCTGTAAGTCAGGACTACCAGGACAAGTATGGAAACTATCTTTCCACTCATTCATTCACTGCATCAACAGATACCTCTTCAAATTTCTACTCAGCTGGGGAAATAACTTAGATAATCCCCTATCTTTCCTTTTTCATAATCAAATGCCTATCTTTGCACTATCCCCTTCTGGATGATAGTCTTTCTTTCCCTAATCATAATGTTAGTGTTAAAAACATCTTTAGACATTCCAAAAGAACATGATTGTGCTGATTCTTTAAGCTTCTGGACTGAACATTTCTCAGCATAATTTTACAAGCTAATCTGGCCCATTGCACTTAACTTTTCAGGCTGATTGCTGTGGCCAGCACTGACCTTATTAAGAGCTTTGCAGATTTTCAGTGCTGCAGACAGTCTCTCATGAGTCCCTTTTTCAGCCACATAAAGCAAGCAGATCCCAGGGAATCACTAAGATCCCTCTTCCCAGAGCTAAGTTAGAAGCCCACATTTTGCAGGTCACTTTCACTGATATTTACCAATTTTACTTTTTATTTTCTCCAGTGTTTGAAAATTTGGAGATCAGACTCCACTAATTTAGAAAAACTTAAATGCACTCAGAATTTCCTCCAAGTATGTATAAGCTCAAAAAATGTGAAGGTCTTATTCTTTCAAAGAAAATCATAGAAAAATTAAGCAGGTCAAATAAACTGTCTAGGCAGATCAACTCAGTAGTTGTAAGCTCTGTGAGGGCAGGCATCATGTGTATTTTATGATTGTTGTTGATATTTCCATGTATAAAGAAAGCCTGACATGAATGTGCCTGTAAATATTTGTTTAATGAATGGGTGGCTAAATAAACCTCAGAGTTTACCATAAACTTAGTGGTTGATTTCTGTCTTAATATGATATATCTTAAAATCACTTAGTATGAGCCTATCTCTACCTTTTAACTTTTAGCCATGATGAGCAGAAGCTCTCTCTTCTAGGGTATTACTGTATTTAATAATCTTGAGACAGAGAAAGAGTGAGCAAGCAACAGAACTCCCATCTACTGATTCATTCCCCAGATGCCTTCAAGGGCCAGGGCTGTGCCCAGGCTGAAGCTAGTCTCCTACACGGGTGACAGGAAACCAGCTATGTGAGCCGTCACCCCTGTCTCCCAGGATTTACATTAGCAGGTATCTGGAGTCAGAATCCAGAGCCAGGCCAGGAATCAAACTCCGCTATGATGGGGGACTTGGACATCTTAACTACTATGCTTAACACCCAGTCTCACTATCATTCAATGAATTTGAATTATCTTTTTCTCAAGTGATTTCCCCAGTGTTGGACACATTAGTAGAAACTTAACATGCTTGTTGATAAAACCCAATCAACGCATGATTTCTCTTTCAGGCTGAGAATTATTAGGTTGTAAGCTTATTAGTGAATCCTGTTTGCCTAATTTTTTCTTCTATTCCTTATTCCAAGTCCATAGGATATAATTAATAAATACTGTTTGATTAAAAGTAGTCTAGAGTTTAAATTATTCTACTCAATTTTCTATTCTAACTTAATGCAGACAAGTAGTTTGCTTTCTAACAGTAGTTTCTAATTCCATAATGATTTCCTGAATTTACAAAATAAGGCAATTAAACAAAGATGTAATTTTTTCTTGCTTCCTATTAACTTTATTTAAAAAGGTTTATTCATTTATTTCAAAGGCAGAGTTACAGAGAAGCAGAGGGAGGGGGAGAGAGAGAGGTGGGGCGGGTATTCCATCTGCTGGTTTACTCCCCAGATGGCCGTCGTGGCCGGGACTGTTGCGATCCAAAGCCAGAGGCCAGGAGCTTCTTCCAGGTCTCCATGTGGGTACAGGAGCCCAAGGACTTGGGCCATCTTCCACTGCTTTCCCAGGCCATATCAGAGAGCTGGATTGAAAGTGGAGCAACCGGGACTAGAGCTGGTGCCCATATGGGATACTGGCACTGCAGGTGGCAGCCCTACCTGCTATGTCGCAGTGCTGGACCCCCCCATTAACCTTTAGAAACTGTTTTTGCCACAGCCCAAAAGTTCAACATACTTCATTTTGAAGGTGGATGGAAACCAACATGATGTATATGTTTCATATCTTTCACCTTGAAGGTTTTAACCTAATATGCCAATACAGTTGGCAAAGGAGGTTGAAATAACTTATATGCCAAAGAGAAATACCACAATATTAAATAAATAGATAAAATATGAGTTCATATACAATATGCATTTAAAACAGTACGCAATATGTGGTATAACTGTCATCAAAGAGAACAGACAACAAAAATCCTCAAAAATCATAATGTAATTTCAAATGTATCAAACAAATTAAGATGGGTAGGAACATCACACATAAACATGCAGACTTGACACTGATTTTAAAATTATAGCAGCATCTATCATGTATGGAAAACTAAACAGTAATCTGTTACATTTTGATGGGAGGGCAATAGAAACTTATTGCTTTGCTCTAAAAGTGTTGTGAAATTACAGAACAGTAAAAAATTCAGTGTTTTTTAAATTAATGCCATCACTGATTCAAACAGCACTTCTTAGTTTTTGCAGTTCAGGTTGAGAGTATTTTTAAATTTGTTACTTTTAGTTAATTATATCCTTCCTCTCTCTCTCTCTCTCTCTCTCTCTCTCTCCCCCTTCCTATCTCTCCCCTCTTTATATGCATATAAAAGTTGTTTTCTCTCTTAGAATATATATGTACATTTATTTATAATTTAATTTCTAAACTTAGTATTTCCTCATTTTGAATGTTTTAATATAATGAAGTTGTGACATACCAGATTTAACAAAATTTTATATTAGAATCTACAAATTTTCACAAAAACATAAAATTTTATTTCTTTCACTGTCTATTTAATATTTTTATTCACTAAAACAATATCACTATCCATATTTGGAAGAATTATACCTTTTCTTGTAGGAAGCAGGGAAAATTTGCATAAATAAATACTTACGTAGTTACATTGAAGAATGTAAAGTAGTTAAATGCATTTCAAGTGCAGTTTACACACCTGACTCTGAAGCTTGTGATTCCTTCTCTGAAATTTATTACTTGATACAATCCTTAGAGTAGTTTTCAACAGTGAACTTTTGCCATCTTAGATTAGTTAAATTTGTTCTTGGCTGCACCTTAGAAAATTTGTTTCTCCCACATTCCTACTAGTAAGACTTAAAAGTTGGAACCTAAACAGATAGATTAAAAAGAGAGCAACATCTGACAATGAGGCCACAGCTACTCTTGATGTCTCATTATCTTCTAATTAATCCTTGCATGGTGTGCCTTCAGGATTAATGAACATACATTCACTCAGAGAAAGCTTTCCAGAATGAATCAGGAACTCACTAAGGCCTGGGATCATTTAACCCCAAGCAGAGTTTAAGGTTAACCATTCATCAATTTCAATGGAAACGTAGAGACTGGCTTGCTTTATTTACTGCATGGGAAAAAAATTGACTGCAAAAATCCATGGAGCGCGTGTCTGCCCGTAAACAAACTCCATGTGAGTCCTTGCAGCCTACAGAGGTTGCTTTGTGGCAATCTTTTCAGTAAATAGTTTTCTCAAGGGGAGTTATCAGGGTGAGAAACTGTATTATTAGAAACTAGGTAGCTTATTTATTTGAACATTTACTTATTTACTTATTTGAACATTTACTTATTTGAAAGGCAGAATTTCAGAGAGAGAGAGAGAGAGACATCTATCTACTGTCTGTTGGTTGGTTCACTCCCCAAATGGCCACAATAGCCAGGGTTGGGCCAGGCCAAAGCAAGGAGCCAAGAACTTTATCCTGATCTCCCACATGGGTGGCGGGGCCCAAGTACTTGGGACATCTTTCAGGTGCACTTACAGGAAGCTGGATAGGAAGTGGATTCGAACTCACACCCCAATATGGAAAGTTAGTGTCACAAGCAGCAGATTAACCGGCTGCACCACAGTACTTGCTTCAAGAGTTTATTCGAAGGATCACAAATGTCGCAATTTTCCTCTCAGAGGTGTGTGGTGAGTGCACTGATAAGCATTTTATTAGGTAAGATACACCATGAACTTGCATTATAAATAGAGCACAGAGATAAAGGGTTGGCAATTGGAGGGTGGAAACTGCTGCAAAAATCCCACTATCAATCTATTACCTATTCTCTATAAAATAAAATAAATGAAGTTAAAGAATTAAACTGAGGAAACATAATGTCTGCTCTATAGACCTAATAGTCTTACTTTTCTGGATTTCTACAAAAACATACTCAAACTCTTGTTGCTATTCTCCAAGACTATATTTTCCTCATCTGATACAGAAAGAGTCATAAATTTCTCCCTTACCAGCCTAAATCTTGTCTTTCTTATTTGGTCCCAAATGTGTGATATTTCTGGTTTTCAAATATATTCATGCAATGTGCACTTTGCACAAAAGTATGGGACCAAACACTTAATCTCTCCAAACAAAAATGCCCTTTAATACTTCTTTTCATTCTGCCACTCATATATCATGAAAAACAAACTTGCACACAAAACAAAATAAAAGGTGATAAATGGCCACATGTTGTCAATGTTTTTATGAGATCTACCCGCATTAGACATTTGACATTTCATCTCACCTCTGCTATTTATTAGACTCAAGAATCAATATTTATGTTATGCTAGATGATGTTTAACAAACCCTTGAGGGAATCACTTTTTATAAAACAGCTTCTTGAAATGATAGACCACAAGCCTGAATACAGATGTTTACCTTTGGCTTTAGATGTTCATAAATCATAAGCTTAATATTCAAGATTTCAGCATGCCTTTAACACCACAGTTTTCTTTTTCATGTGACATTTAATAAAATTTAGCATATTCTTTAATATTGGTGGCTTTTAATTAGAACAAATATGGTTTTGTTAAGTTTCCTATAATGAATTTTCTACGGTCACCATTGCTCCTGTGTCTACCCAATCATTAAAAAAAAGTTTCAATTTTGAAGTGCAATAATGTCTTCTCAAAGTATATCATTGTTCAATTATATATATATAAAGTCTTATTACTGCTATCTGTAAATAATATTACTTGGAAAGCCAACATGAATGTGTGTATGGATATATTGTATCTATCTATAAATATAGATACACACATAGATTCAACTTGTATACTTTGAAAAATGTTGAATGTATAAATCAAAAAGTTGACAAAATCACCTGTCAGAGCATTATCTCTATCTCAAGCTTGTCAGGTGACAAGCCTGGAGAAACTGTATTCAGGGATGATGTAGTAGTTTGAGAATGTTATCAAGTCTACAGCATTTTTGTTTTTCTTCCTCATTTTCCTTACAATATGACTGTTTTAAGTCGTGGTTGTTAAGATGGTTGCTCCACTGTAAGGCATTTAGCCTCTACTCCAGACAGGGAGGAATAAAAGGGAACCCTTATATAATGTTGATGGGAATGTAAATTCGTATAGCCAGTATGAAATTCCTCAAAAAATAAAAAAAAAGAACTACCATATAATCTAGGAATTCTTCTGGGGATATATACCCAAAGGAAATGAAACCAGTATGTCCTAGAGATAACAGTCTATACATGTTCATGTAGCATTATTCACAACACCCACGATGTGGAAGCACTCTACGTATTCATCTGTAGATGAGTGGATAAAGAAATGATTGTAGATATGTACAACAGAATATTATTCAGCATCAAACAGAGGAAGGAAACTTTGCCATTGTGGCAATATAGCTAAACCTGGAGGATGTAGTGACAAGTCAAATAAGCCAGATACAGAAAGACAATATGATCTCACTAATATGAAGAATGTTTTAAAATACTGAATAGAGGGAAAAAGCAGTAGAATAGTGGTTACCACAGGCAGTGGGCAGGAGAGAGGAGGGTCACAATGGAGAGGAGCAGGATAAATGGTGTAAAGATGTGGCGATGCAGGAGGAATTGTGTAGAGATATTTTGTACAGTATGGAGACTAAAGTTAACAATATCATGTGGTAGGGGGTGGGTGTTTGTTGCAGCCATTAAGTCGCTGCTTTGGATGCCCATGTCCCATATCAGAATGCCTGGTTTGAACCCTGGCTCCTGCACTTCCTATCCAGTTTCCCGCTAATGCATGCCCTGAGAGGCAGCAGATGATAGCTCAAATCTTTAGGTCTCTGCCATTCATATTGGAGAAGCCAGATGGATTTTGAATTTCTGTATTTAGACTAGCCAAGCCTTGGCTGTTGCAGGCATTTGGGGCATGAATCAGAGAACGGAAGATCTTTGTCTCTTTCACTCTCTGCCTTTCGAATGAAATGAAAATTGTCGCTCCCCGTCTTCATGGAGGAACGACACAGGACCCTGCGTTGCTCTTTTGTCTGCTCGGCCCTCCCCGGGTTTGCTGCTGGTTCTTCCCGGGTTGGCTACCGTCCCTTCCACCTCCGTGGAAGGGCGGTTCCCCCTGCCACTTTCCCCACTTCCGTGGGGGAGCGGCACACCGCCGGCCGGCTCTCTCGGGGGCTGCACAGGTGTTCCTTCAGATAGATGTTCCTGGTGCATGTTGTCTCTCTCCTCCTTTATAGTCCTCTTCCACCAATCCCAGCTCTGCTACCCACACGCCCACCGAGTACGCTGCTCTCCTCCAATCAGGAGCAGGTCCTACAGTTTATTGGTTGAACTGGAGGCAGCTGTGTAGAAGCTGGTTCCTCCTCTCCCAGCGCCATATTGTGGGAGAGCAGATGCATAGAATAAGTCTTAATTCCAGTAACTTAGTCTAGTACGAGTTGCTCCCCACAAAAATAAAAATTAAAAAAAATATTGTAATATATGCTGGAAATAGGTGCTATTACCACACACACAAAAATAGAAGAAACTCTGAGATGATGGATATCTTAATGCCTTACTATAGCAATCATGTATAGGTATACGGCTGTTACATGTGTATATGTGTATACTTATTCATTAAAACATCATACACACATTAAATATATACCATGATTTTTTAAATGGAGGAACAGAAAAAGACAAAGTTAAGGAATACTAAAATTACTCCCTTTCATCAGGAAAATTGGAGAGCTCTTGAAAAAAAATTAAAACAGCCTTGATGTCTCTTTATAGCTCATTGGCAGATACTTTGTTTACATGGCTACCCCAGATGCCAAGAACCTGTGGGGAGCATAGCATTTTTAATTGGAGACATTTCTACTCTGAAGAGTATTATAGTTATCAAGAGGAGAATGCATATTGTGGGCACAATGTAAAAGATCTGCGGCATAGATATGAGACTCAGGGAATGATCTCTAGGAATATCTCTAGATTTCCCTTGAGATATCTTGACAAGATGTATTTCAAGGTATGAGTGATTTTAAATCTTATTAATGTATAACAAAATTTCTACTTCAACAACAAACCATATAATTTAGAGTTCACTCTAATAAGGACTAGATACATTGTGTAAGAAATTTGTTTACTTCCATGAAGATTCTTATACTCCAGTGTTAAGATGGCTGCATACAATAATTCAACATTGTGAGGCAATTAGTGCATTTCCACACACAAATGTATATATGAATGTATGTGCATGTATGTATACACAAAGAACCTTGAAAAGTTCATAGAAAATGTACATTATAAAAAATCTATCTGGCCGGTGCCGTGGCTCAATAGGCTAATCCTCCGCCTTGTGGCGCCAGCACACAGGGTTCTAGTCCCGGCTGGGGTGCTGGATTCTGTCCCGGTTTCCCCTCTTCCAGGCAAGCTCTCTGCTGTGGCCAGGGAGTGCAGTGGAGGGTGGCCCCAGTGCTTGGGCCCTGCACCCCATGGGAGACCAGGAGAAGCACCTGGCTCCTGGCTTCGGATCAGCACAATGCGCCTGCGCGGTGGCCATTTGAGGATGAACCAACGGCAAAGGAAGACCTTTCTCTCTGTCTCTCTCTCTCACTGTCCACTCTGCCTGTCAAATAAATAAATAAAAATCTATCTGTATATTTTTATTGATGTTTTCTCCGTAGGCTCAGGAAAATTAAGCTACAAGATAACCCTTTGTCACTTTTGTTCTTTTCTCAGTAAACTCTCCATGGGGTATTTCATTCACTTTTTTTTTTTTTTTTTTTTTTTTGGACAGGCAGAGTGCACAGTGAGAGAGAGAGAGACAGAGAGTAAGGTCTTCTTTGCCGTTGGGTCGCCTTCCAATGGCCGCCACAGCCAGCGCGCTGTGGCCAGCACACCGCGCTGATCCAATGGCAGGAGCCAGGTACTTATCCTGGTCTCCCATGGGATGCAGGGCCCAAGTACTTGGGCCATCCTCCACTGCACTCCCTGGCCACAGCAGAGAGCTGGCCTGGAAGAGGGGCAACCGGGACAGAATCCGGCCCCAGACTGGGACTAGAACCCGGTGTGCCGGCGCCGCAAGGCGGAGGATTAGCCTATTGAGCCACGGCGCCGGCCTTCAATCACTTTTAGGCTGTCCAGAAGCAAAGTCCCTGCCAGGGTTTCTTCAGTCCTCTCTGTGTATTTCTTTGGAGATGCCACCAGCATCTATGGAAACTCTAGAGTTAACAGGGGTCCTGGGGTATTTTCAATCCCAAATCCCATGGTCCCTAAAGCAATCCCTGTATAAAGGGCATTGAATTAAGTGGCTGAAAACTCCCATTTGTTTGAAGTGCTCTCCAGGGATTCACTTACATTACAGCTTGAAAATGTGATCTGGCAGGTAGTTGCTGAGCAACAAGACTTGGAATCAGCTATGGATGAAACAAAACTTCCATGAAATTTTATTAAAAACTTTATAACATTACAGCATATTTATCCTTAGATTGGATTCCAGTTAAAAATGTTATGAACAACCTAGATTGAGGTATCTCTACTGGTAGTATATTTTCCTTGTTGTAAATTTTTAATATTTTTTAAATTTGAGAAAGAGAGTGAGTTTGCATCTGATGGTTCATTCCCCAAATGCCCACAATGGCAAATAATGGCTCCTGGGCCAATGCTGGAAGAGGGAAACTCTATTCAGGTCTCTCACATGGGTAGCAGGGATCCAGTTATTCAAGCTATCACCACTACCTCCCAAGATATACATTAGCATGACGGTGGAGTCAGAACCAGAGGCAGGTATCAAACCCAGACATTCTGATATGGTGTCTTAATCACTAGGCCAAATACTCACCATTACAAGTAAAATTTTTATGTTGTAAAAAAGTACTCATTGAAGTACTCATTGTCTTGAAGGAAAATATTTTGCTTTTGTGAATTGCAATTGGGTGGAAGACTAATTCCATGAAAATATAGGTTAGTTGTAGCCAATATAAATTGAATTATTTGAAATCAATAGCATTATAGCTTAATTAAAGCTATAAAATAGGATGATTTCTCACAGTGACTCAGAAAGTAGAGTTTCCTATTTGTAATTTTACTCATAATATCCTCTGAATTAATAACTAAGGATGAAATGATTTTAGGTTATGAATGTTACGAACTTTGTTTTTTTAGTAATGTTTTGATTTGGTCAAAATCTACTGGCTAGTCATTGCATTGCTCATCAATCTGTCAGAATTTTAGTGAGCTTTCCTACAATTCCACTACCCTTGGCCCTGTTGTTTCCTGGAATTAGTTGTTACTCTTCCATTTAAGAATGAGAGAATATAAGAATTTAAGAGAGAGAGAAAGAGAGGAAGATAGAAAGAGAAAGAAAAGGAAGCAACACTAGCGTACTAGTCAGGATTCTTGATTGCAAGTAAAGGAAACCTGCTCTTAAGATACTGGGTGGCCCGGTGCCCCTCTTCCAGGCCAGCTCTCTGCTGTGGCCAGGGAGTGCAGTGGAGGATGGCCCAAGTGCTTGGGCCCTGCACCCCATGGGAGACCAGGAGAAGTACCTGGCTCCTGCCATTGGATCAGCGCGGTGCGCCGGCCGCAGCATGCCGGCCGTGGCGGCCATTGGAGGGTGACCCAACGGCAAAGGAAGACCTTTCTCTCTGTCTCTCTCTCTCACTGTCCACTCTGCCTGTCAAAAATTAAAAAAAAATAAATTAAAAAAAAAAGATACTGGGTGGGATGTGTACATCCCATTTCGGTGTCTGTGTTTGAGTCCCACCTATGCTTCTGATTCCAGCTTCCTGCCAGTGTACACCTTGGGAGGCAGCAGGTGACGGCTCAAGCATCCTGGGTCCTTGTTATCCATGCAGGAGACCCAGATTGCGTTCCCAGCTCTTGACTTGGGCCTGACCCAGCCCCAGCTATCAGGAACATTTGAGGAGGGATCCAATAAAAGGGAGATCCATCTTTGTCTCTGTCTCTGTCACTCTGTCTCTGTCTCTCTCTCCCTCCCTTCCTCCCCTTCTCTGCCCCCACCCCATTAATCTGCCTTTGAAATAAATAAACATAAATGCAAATTTAAAAAAAAAGAGACTTTGCTAGGCCAAAGGTCTACCTGGAAGGCTTGAGGAGCAATTGGGAACCAGAAGTGAGGAACCTAAGATAAACACAACAGGATACCAAGAAATGGTCCACTGAAGATCCTCCTGATGCTCACCAGCACTAAAAATGCTTGCACCATCCCCCTGCTCACCTCCACTGTTGTACCAAATCTACTAGCCTCCAAAAGCAAATGGTTCACTGGCCTACTGCACTGTTAAATTCACTACAACTTCTATGCATAATCTCTGATTCACAGTGCACCCTGTGTACCAATCAAAAGATACAAAGTCAGTGGTGGGGAGCAAGAAGGACAAGCACAAAGTAAAACTACTAAGTGGGAAATAGTAACAGGGGATTCTGCAAAATCCTCAGTGGATTTCTATTATACTGGAGGGGTAAATAGATCCTGGACAACCCAAAATTGAAATGTCCTTTTAACTTTTATATCCAGAATATACACTGTATTTTTTCACAAAATGTATTTTGTTTCGTGCACTTAAAATATTATTCCTTTTATAATAATTGAAACAATGAAGTAATTGTTATTTTGAAAGCTACTTTGATTTTCACCTTGTTCATGAGAAATATTTAATGTTTGTTGATATAAACAGAAGTCATATTTACCCTTTAGTATATAATACAAATTTAATTCCTTACACCACCCTTCTTTTTGCGATCATAAAAATCATAATATTTCTCTTTTTTTAACTTTTACTTAATAAATATAAATTTCCAAAATACAGCTTTTGGATTACAGTGGCTTTTTCCCCCATAACCTCCCTCCCACCTGCAACAGATATTTCTTTCAAAGAACCAGTTTGGCATACAATTGAGGTGCCATTACCTAGTAGATAACACATAACCATAACATAAACCATGGACGTTCACTTATTATATTACTGCAACCACTGTTTTTTTCTTTGTGTAATTGGATAGCATTTCTTTCATGCATTTTATCTCACATAGTTTTTTAACTCTAATATTCAAGCATATGAGAGATTTCGTGCCTTAGAATAATAATAATTTTGTGGTCATGTAGAGGATTATGTAACTCTTCAGATTGGTAGTGTTTTAAGGTCTTTTCTGTTAACCTAATTATATATAAACTAAATTATTGGCTTTTTGAATAAATATAAATTTTATTTCCAGTGAATTTCTTATTTCCAATGCATGCTATCCTATAGTTTGTGATATATGAAGTACATTTATAATTCTAGTGTTGACTATTTTATGAATAACAAATATGTACCCTGATAATAAAATGAGGAAGATAAGGTTTTACTCAAAATAAATACCTGCATTTTAAACATAAATCATATTTTTTAATTTTAAAGAAATTTGAAGACTGGAAGATTTTTCATATATAACATTAAATAAATATTTACATTTGTATATATGTGTATGTATAAATATATATATATTCAATTTATTTTATTTTTTAGTTGACACCTAATAATTATCCTATTCATGTAGTACAATGTGATGTTCTGTTCCATGTACACATTTTGCAATGATCAAATCAGGATTAATTAGTATATCCATCACTTTAAACATTTATCATTTTAGTGTGAACATTTAAAATTCTGTTAGCTATTTTGAAAAATTGTTAATCTACAAAAGTTGTTCTAAGGATTATGATATATATACAATGATTCCTTAAAAATTGATACAAAAATGTATTTTACAAAAAAACTATGCATGGATTTGAAAGTTTTTGTGCCAAAGTAAACTTACCTTTAATATCATTTTTGAGAATATGTTATGTAACAGGTTACTTGCCCCAATAATAACAAAATACTGCCAGGTAGTTGAAATGATCTTATCTCTACTAACGTCTACATTTGAAAAATCAGCTTGAATGTAAGCTTCAGAATTTAGTTGATAGCCCAGTTTCTGTTTCAAAGTAATTATTCTATTTGAAATGTACTCAATAATCATTATATCACATAAAGAAACACATACACAGCCACTCATAATTTGCATATCAAACTTGAAGCGATAGTTTTTTTCCCCTTTATTTGAGGGTAGAGATAGAGCAAGGGATATACAGACAGAGAGCTCCCATCTGCTGTTTCACTCCCCAAATGACAAAGGCTCAGACTGGGCCAAGCAGAAGCTGAGACCTGGGAACTCAATTTAGATATCCCATTTGGGTGGCAGCAACTCGATACTTGAGCCGTCACAGCTGCCTCCCAGGGCCTGCATTAACAGGAAACTAGAATCAGTAGCTAGAGCCTGGACTGAATCCTAAGCATTTCAAGGTGGACTCAGGTGTCTTAACCTCTAGAGTAAATGTCCAACCCCCTTAACATTTTCATTCATAATTTGCAGTCTATTGAGGAATTTTAATATGAGCTGGCAGGTCTAATTCTAGTTATTTTGCCAAGCCAAATTTAGCTGCTTTATATTCTTAACAGCATTTTATTTAAAATATATTTAATTGTAATCTGTATTCAAAGACACTAACTCTACCTATCTGTCCTGTTTCTCTCTCTCTCTCTCTCTCTCTCTCTCTCACACACACACACACACTTGCCTTTATTTATCTATTCATCTATATTTTATTCCCAAACCCTGGATATTCTTTAAACCATCAAAGTCAGGATAAGCTTGAATTTACAAGGTTAAGTTTAGTAGAAACTTTCCTTACTCTTGGTCTTGGCAATCTCTTCCCCTTGGGCCCTCATTTCCATTTATATTACCTTTCTAGGTTGTGCACCACCCCTCCATTGTCTAGGTAGGAATTTATGGAGTTTTGTCAGCTTTCTAGACCTCCTTTCACTGTTGCTTACCATTACCTTCTATTTGCTCCACAAGCATTAATTATACTTTAGATACTTTTTTAAAAAAAATCCCAGTTCCTTTGCTTTACATCTTAACTTTCTTCATTGCTATCAAGCTAGTATTTCTTAACATTTAATATTAGTGTCTGGGTTCTAGTCCCAGCTTTTCTGTCCATTCTAGCTTCCTGCTAACACACACCTTGGAGAGCAGCAGGTAGTGGCTCAAGTAGTCGGGTCTCTGTCACACTGGTGGGAGACCCAGATTGAGTTCACAGTTCCTGGCTTTCTGTGCAACCCAACTTTGGAGAGTGAAAAAGTTGATAGCAACTCTGTCTCTGTGTTTCTCTCTCGCTTTCAAATATTTTTTAATTAAAAAATATAAGAAAACTGTCAGTGTTTTACATGGCTACCACCTGGACTATGGAGAATCACACTCTTACAGCACAGTGGGCCAGTAATGAAAATCATCTGCAATGACTATTTAAATGCTTCCCAAACTCATGCTCTTTTATATGGATAAATCATTTTGCTTATATAAGCGTTGCAGAAATGTGACATTATTTAGTTGCAGAGGGGCTTTTTTTTTTTTTAACAGTGCAGCAATTGCATCCTAAAATAACTATTATTCAATCCATTCTGTCAGCCTTGGGAGACTAACCAGATGTCAGATATTCTAAAATATCTGACTTTAGGTGAGTTTGAGATGTTACTGTGAAACAGACATTTTCAGATCTGTTATATAGGAGGATGCCAGTAAGCTGTGCACTTACATAATATTGGCAACAGATCTCAGAGGGTCTCATTTGAGACGTAATTGTTGAGACTTGGCATAACACTATTTTAGAGCTAGATGAACAAAATTAGAACTTCCTATTCATTTTTTTAAACTATGTGAGGAAACAAAATGATCCAAATAATTAAGGGATATGTCCAAGGTCAGGCATCCAATTAAAGACACATCCTAGGAAGATCTCTGGATTTTAAATTCTCATTCCATTAAATTGGCTTAACTACATATCTTCCCACTCTTATTACATATTTACTACTGTGAGAGAGAGAAAGACTGACTTAACAGTGTATTTTAATAGAACACACATGTATTTTCAAAACATAACAACTTGAACTGAAACTTTTCTAAGCTAAAACCTTCACTTGTGTGCATGGTATCTTCCAGAATGACTGGAATGATTCTTCCCCTTCTTTCTGTGTCATCACCTTCCCCTACTCTTCATCCCCCCCCCCCACACGAACTCCACTGAATTGCTGTCATCAGCATTTGAACATGTTCTCATGTCTGTCATCCCAAAGCAAAATGATCATTTAGTCCACATTTCTCTCTTGATGCTTCCTCACTTCCTATCTCCCTTTTATCGAAGAATTGTGAAAAATGCACAGAAATGTTGCCATACTCCCTGTGCATAATTATTTTCTTCCCATTTTCCTTTGAACTCGCTTCAGTGAGACTCACCATCTATCCTCCCAACAATGTGGCTCTTGTCAAGATTTCCATATAAGTCAACTGTGTCTGAAACACATAATCGTTCTGGCATTGACCCACCAATAGCACTTCACCTAGAAGTGAGTTGACAGAGTTCTGCGTACCGTTAAACAGCTCTAAGCTATATTTGGGGACTGAGTTGGTCTCATTGGTGCCTCATCCTCCTTGAACCAACAGAATAGTCAGGCCATATCCTTTTTATGGTGATGTAGAGGGGAAGGACAAATGGAAATATGTATGCCTCTTTTTTTTAAATTTTTATTTAAGTTGTACAAATTTCATGTATTTCATATATAGAGATTTAGGAACACAGTAATACTCCCCACCCTGCCCTCCCTCCAGCCCATGTTTCCACCTTTCTTCCTTCCACCCTTCTTCCTCCTTCCTTTCCTATTCCCACTCTTATTTAAATTCATAAGGTTAACAATACACTAAGTAAAGAGTTCAACAAATGTTATGAAGAAAAAACACTGTTCCTCAACAGTAGAAGCAAGGGCTATAAACAATCATGGAATCTTAAAATGTCACTCTAATACATTACATTTCAGATACTCTATTTGGTACCTCAGATCAGTGAAAACATGGTATCTGTCTTTTTGGGACTTACTTATTTCACGAAGTATAATGGTTCCCAGTTGCATGCATTTTGTTGCAAAGTTTTTTTTTTAAACAGCCGAGTAGTACTCCAATAGCATATATATACCATAATTTCTTTATCCAGTCATCAATTGATGGACATCTGGGTTGATTCCGTATCTTAACTATTGTGAATTGAGCTGCTATAAACATGGGAGTACAGATAACGCTTTCATATGCTGATTGCTTTTGGTTTGGGTAAATTCCCAGGAGTGCGATGGCTGAATCATAAGGTAGGTCTATATTCAGATTTCCAAGGTAGCTCCATACTGTCTTCCACACTGGTTGCACAAGTTTACATTTCCACCAACAATGGATTAAAGGACCCTTATCCCCACATCCTCACCGGTATTGGTATTTGCTGTTTGTTTATTTCTGTAGGAAAACCATTCTAACTGGGGTGAGGTGAAACCTCATTATCATTTTGATTTGCATTTCCTGGATGGCTAGTGATCCTGTGCATTTTTTCAAGTGTCTGCTGGCCATTTGAATTTCTTCTCTTGAAAAATGCCTGCTTAAGTCCTTTGCCCATTTCTTTTTTTTTTTAAGATTTATTTCATTTATTTGAATGACAGAGTTACAGCGAGAGGTAGAGACAGAGAGAACAGTCTTCCATCCACTGGTCCACTCCCTAGATGGCCGCAACAGCCAGAGCTGCGCCGATCCGGAGCCAGGAGCCTCCTCTGGGTCTCACACATGAGTGCAGGGGCCCAAGGACTTGGGCCATCTTCTACTGCTATCCCAGGCCACAACAGAGAGCTGGATTGGAAGAGGAGCAGCTGGGACTATAACTGGCACCCATATGGGAATGCCGGTGATTCAGGCAAGGGCTTTAACCCGCTGCACCACAGTGCCGCCCCCCCTCTGCCCATTTCTTAACTGACTTGTTTGTTTTGTTGTTGTATATCTCTTATAGAACTATAACTGGAACTCTCATCTGCACTCAATTAGCAAAAACAAGTCACATAACTAAGTCCAAGGTCAGAGACAGGAGTATATTTGGACTGTAGAAGGAAAAATTGAAAAAACACAAGGCAAAGTACAAGGATAGCGCAGAGGTGAAGAATTGGGATCAATATATTAATTTACAACTGTTATTAGAAAGGTCCACAGTATTTTATGGTCAAATCTAAGTACTCATCTGTTTTGAATATTCTGCAGCATGTCAAAGAGTTGATTACTGATTGTACCTGAAAATGATTTTCCCCTTGGTTTTACCTCATTCCATATTTCTGCTTTTCCTCTTCCCTATCACTGACTTCTTCATCCATATAGCTCGGGGGGGGGGTACTCTTCATCTTTTTAATATTGGATTACTCTAGCAATCGATCTTGAGATGTTTTTTCTTTCTAAACGTACTCTTATTGATCTCATCCACAAACATAGTCTACAACCTGACTATAATACTTAACACTTAAGGCACACTTAAAAATAATTTAATGTTAAATATTGTTACGTGCTTTTTATCACAACAAAAATAAAACTAACAAAGCATCTACAGTATGATGAATCACAAATTTATAACTTCAGCTTGTATGACTCCCCTGAACTCCATATTCATATGTCCAATCT
This sequence comes from Oryctolagus cuniculus, assembly GCF_051225735.1. Taxonomy (NCBI): domain Eukaryota; kingdom Metazoa; phylum Chordata; class Mammalia; order Lagomorpha; family Leporidae; genus Oryctolagus; species Oryctolagus cuniculus. Next base: position 13,091,741 of record NC_142888.1, read on the forward strand.
AATATATCCAACGCCAAACTACAGGTCTCCCATACTCACAAATATGCCCCTCATGGTATCTGTTATATCACCATAAATGGCAACTGCAAGTTCCTAGTTGTTCAGGATCAATTTTTAAAAAACTATTTAGTTATTGTAAGTCAGTGTTGGGAGGAGAGAGAGAGGGAGAGGGAGAAAGAGAAAGCGAGTGAGCGAGCGAGCGTGCTTCCATCCAGAAGATCTCCAGCCATCTCCAGATGTCTGCAATGGCCAGGGCTGGCCCAGGCTGGAGCAGGAGATTGATCTGAGACTCCCAAGTAGGTGGAAGGAGTCCAAACACTAGGGCCTTCTGCTGCTTTCCCTGGCCACTAACAAGGAACTGAATCAGAAGTGGAGCAGCTGGGACATGATCTGGTACCCAGATGGGATGCTGGTGTCACTGGTGGTGGCTTTACCTGCACTGCCTCAACCCCAGGCTGAAAATCTTTTTGAACACCCTACATTCCACCTTTTCTCTTATACCCTATAGTCAATCTATCAGCAATTCCCATTGGTTCTACCTTCAATATCTATCCAGAACCTGAGTCAACTCTCCAACTCCCATGTGTTTCCCCTGTGTTCTAAGTCATCATAATTTCTGACTTGATCCACCACAGTAGCCTCCTAACCAATCTCCACTGCCCTATCATCCTCCATGTATATTTTATTAACAATTAACCAGGGTGATTTCTTTAAAACAAAAGTTGGATTATGTCACTGATGATGACTCTCCAGTGCTTTCCCAACTTAAATTCAATTTTTTTTTGACAGGCAGAGTGGATAGTGAGAGAGAGAGAGACAGAGAGAAAGGTCTTCCTTTTGCTGTTGGTTCACCCTCCAATGGCCACCAGGGCTGGCGCACTGTGGCCGGCACACCGCGCTGATCCAAAGCCAGGAGCCAGGTGCTTCTCCTGGTCTCCCATGGGGTGCAGGGCCCAAGCACTTGGGCCATCCTCCACTGCCTTCCTGGGCCACAGCAGAGAGCTGGCCTGGAAGAGGAGCAATTCGACCGGGACTAGAACCCGGTGTGCTGGCACTGCTAGGTGGAGGGTGGAGGATTAGCCTATTGAGCCACTGCGCCGGCCAAATTCAAAATTTTTATAATGACTTTCAAAGCCCTACCAAAATCTGGCTCCATTGCCTCATCCCCCATTACTTTTAACCTTACTCCCTATGTGACATGAAAAATATCTTGACAAAAATCCATGCCCTGATACCTTTAAAATCACTACTGTGAGAGCGCCGCCCTCGCCCCCCCCCCATACAATTGTGCAAGTTGTGCATTACACAACTTTAGGGAGTAATGTAATCCAGTGAATGTTTCTACTGGAGTTATATAGTTCTCATCCTGTACAGTCTTAGATCTTTGTCATAGATCAGACAGAAATAAACAGAAGGAATCAAGAAAAAGTAAGGCATGCAATATGTTGATGAATATTAAAGAAAAAAATAAGGAAACAAAGAACTTGGGGTGAGCAATACAACATCAGATAGAATGGAGCTGAGAAGTCTTCACTCTAAAAGTCATCTTTAAATAAGTAACTGGAGGAAGTGAGAGAGTGGAGGAGGTGAGCCTTGTGGTTAACTGGAAAATGGTAGCTAGATGAGAAACAGCATCTGAAATGAAAGCATGTATGATGTGCTGTAAGAGGAAAGAGGCCAATTTGGCTGAATCGAGTGAATTAGGGGATAGTTTCAGAAAATGAGGCAATGGGCATAAAGGTCTTTGGCTGGCTATCACTTGGAGTGAGAAGAAAGTTATCAAAGGTTATGAGCAAATGTAACTTGGGCTTGGAAAGATTCCCTGGCTTGCAGTGTTGAGAAAAGACAACAGGGAATCAAGAGTTTTTTTTGAGTATCCTCGTGTGTGTGTGTGTGTGTGTGTGTGTGTATTAGGTGGGATTATTAAGCATGTATAAATGTGATTTCTTAAGTGAAATTGAGAATTTTCTTTTTATGGATGTTATCTTTACCCAGATTTAATCTCAGGGCTAATCTGACAGAACTACAATGAACTGACAAGCTCTCCATATAACTATGTTGTGTAACCATGTACTCTGAAAGGTTTCTTCTAAATGTATTGTATTAATTCTATTTCATTGTATACCTTTGTCTGAGACTTTGGTTAGATAAGAGGTCCATGTGTAGCAAATTTGAGTTATTAGCTGGTCATCTTGAACCTGATTCTCACATGGATTTTTGTAAATAATACTTTAAATAGCATTTATTATAATTCCACTACATTATTTGCCTTATATTTTTATAAATATAATTTTTCATTGGAGTCAAATAAGTAACTTGATTTCATACTTTTGTTATAAAGGATTCAGAGAATGTGGAGTATAAAATACTTCAATTTTAAATAAATGTTAATTTTCTTTGGTTATAATATAGTCAGTTTTTGGACACATTCCACAATGACTTGGCACAAATGGTTAAACAAACAGTTATTCTATGACCATCCATTATTATTATTTTAATTTAAAAGAATTGAGCACATCTATTATCTGTCAGAAGGTATCTCAAATAAGAAAGAAACTGAAAATAGATCTGAGAGTTGCAGTAATCACTGGATGTAGTAGTAATTATGATCAGGAACACAGATGGAGAAAGATGTAGAAATTCTTAAGGGCTCTTAGCCTTAGCAGAACTGCTTATGATATAATCCTTGACTTTACACATAGATTAATTAAGATGCAATAATGGCCAACCTTGAGAATGTGTGACCATTCAAATTAGTATTATTTTAATGGAAGGCATACAATGTGTTTTAAATCACAAGGATGAGAACATTGGGGTTCACTTCTCCATTGTCCCTGTCAACTTGTTATGTTACTACTTACTTTATAAAATTTATGGAATAATTTTATGCAATAACTATTCCAAACAAGTGTATATTGATTTGTCTTGAATACAGGCCTAACATTTTTCTCAAAATCTAGAGTGAACAAGTAAAAATTAAATCCTCAAGGCTTAGACAATATGTTCTTGATATGAATTCTGGGGATTTTCATAATACCCTGAAACTGTATGAAAAACTGTAAATATGCATTTTTTGCAGAAACAGGAGTTTATAATTTATTGGATATTGACCTGTCTGTGATCTCTAAAAACTGTAAGAACCACTGGAGTCTAAAATGAGCTTTGGCAGGTAGTCTACCCTTAAATCCTAACATATTTCTTATTTTACAGAGTGTAAACTTTCAAATATCTAGGCAGAAAATATATTTATTACTGAATTCAGAAGTTACAACCCAATGTTTCAGGTGTGCAGACCTGGAGGGAAATGACATTGAACATGATTTTTGTCCATGTGGAAACATTTTGTTCAGATTTCACATCTATTCTTCTTTTTGCTGCTTTTGCTCTACTTTCAGTGTATCTGTTTTATGACTACTTTGTTGCATCAGTAAGAATTTAGGATATGGGTAGGGAAAGAATGTGTGGGATCAATTCAGATTACAAATATGGAACTTAACTGTCCCCATCTTGTTTTATTTTTATCTATAACTACTCACAGCTGGACCCACTTAGGACTCAAACCCACAATCTCATACCCACCTCAATTAATGATTCAAATCTAAATTAAAAAGAAATTGTCCTCCCAACATAAACGTATAATCCAGTGGAATATATAATAAGCCTGATTATTCAACCAAACCCTTTGTCTTTCCTTCATATCTGCAAGTTTTTGCTGAAGACTTGAATGTAAATCTGGCAAATCAACTTCCAACCCACAATTTCCACACACTCCAGTGGAATTCCCGGTTTCCAGTTAGGGATCCCAGTTTATCCCTAAGCCTGAATGTTAACTGAAATTCCCTTCATTGGTGTTTCATCAGTGTCTGTGCTTCCTAAGCCATAAAAATGTCATGAAGCAACGCACTAGTTCATATTATTTATTTGCTCTCCTTAAGTTCTAGGATAGTCTTGAGCATAAAGTGGCATGAATGAAGAAAAAATAGATATTAGGGGCTATGGTATAGTGCAGGGGTTAAACCACCGTATGCAGTGGCAGAATCCCAGATGGGCACCGGTTCATGTCCCAGCTGCTCCATTTCCAATCCAGCTCCCTGTTAATGTGCCTGGGAAAGTAGCAGAAGATGGCCCAAGTGCTTAGCCCTGTACCCATGTAGGAGACATGAAAGAAGCTCCAGGCTCCAGGCTCCTAGCTTCAGACTGGCTCAGCCCTGGCCATTGTGGCCATTTGAGGAATGAACCAGTGGATAGAAGATCCGTCTCTCTGTCTCTCCTTCTCTCACTCTCTAACTCTTTCAAATAAATGAATACATCTAAACGGAAGATATTAAGCTTTGAAAATGTTGAGTATATCCAGCAGTGTTCTGGTAAAATCTAATACGAAATAAAATAATGTAATATTTTTACATGACTTGGGGCTAGTGTTGTGACATAGCTAGTAAAGCCACCATCTGTTATGCCAGCATTCCATGTGGGCACCAGTTCGTGTCCTGGTTGCACCACTTCCAATCCAGCTTCATGCTGATGGCCTAGGAAAAACAGCAGAGGAGGGCCAAGTGCTTGGACTCCTGCCACCTATGTAGGGACCTGGATGAAGTTTTGGGCTCCTGACTTGAGACTGGCCCAGCCCCAGCCATTGCAAACCAATCATTCAGGTAGTGAACCAGCAGATGGAAGATTGACTTTCTCTCTCTCTCTCTCTCTCTCTCTCTCTCTCTCTCTCCTTTTCTTCCTGTAACTCTGACGTTCAAATAAATCTTTAAAAATATCTTTTACGTGGCTCTAAAAGAAACGGATAAATAAACCATCAGACTGGTTGGCAGCATTTTCACCTCCATGGCTGATTTCAAGCTATTAAGTAGCATCACTGAACATAAAATTGGAGAGAAATGCACACAACTAGCTCTCATGAGTTGTTAGAGGCCAGCTCCAGCAGATTGGTTATATACACTAGGCAAAGTAGAACAGAACACCAATACAATTATAAAAAAATTCCAATTTATAGGCTTCCTGTCATACTCTCTTCAACACTGCTTTCCAAAATGCCAGAAATAAGTCCTTTCTTGAACACACACCCTCACACAAACACATATTATACTATATGGAAATAAATGCTTTCCTGTTTTTAGAATAATATTAATTAAACTATGTTTCACCAAAGTTAAGTGCCTAACTGTAATTAAAGCATGTTAGCAGAAAATGCAGAAATCATTATTTTAAGAATACATGCTGGGGGGGCGGAGCCAAGATGGCGGAATAGTGAGGGCGCGCACCGATAGTCCGGGAAAATTTAGTTTAATAAAAGGGGAGTTACGGTAGCCGCAGAAAAAAGAACCAGGAAAAAATTGCACGGGAATCGTGAATCGGAGGACCTACTGGGAGAACAAGGTCGCCCACCGCGCGGAAGCCAAGTCGCGGGACCCAGCCGCAGAAGCCCCAGTGCTCCAAGGGGAGTGCATGCCACACAGACAACAGCGGGGAGACTTGGGACGCTCAGGGCTCCGAGTCCACACATCGGCGCTGGAAGGGGAGGTGAGCTCAATAACCCGAGACATTGGTGGGGAAACGGGGGTCAGAATCTAGAGGGGGGCCAGAAAGTGCAGCAAACTCACTACCGGAAAGAAGGAAAAAAAAGCTTCGGGGTTTCTCTTCCCCCTAACCTTGCAAAGGTTACAAGGCTGTGAGGCTAGAAGAATTCCCAAGAGACAAAGAGCAGGCCTGCTCTCTGGATTTACATATCAATGGGGGAGAGCTAAGGAACTGAGTCACTACTATTCAGTAGCCTAGGCAACCCAGTGGGAGTCCAGAGGAGCCAAAGACTGGAAGCTAAATACCATCAATTCTGCACAGCCCTGCCCTGCGGTGTTACTTACCCCCTGAATAAATAAAATAAATAAATAAATAAAAAGAGAGAGATTTACCACGCATAACCTGAGGGTGTCACCTTTGCACACCCTTAACCTGGAAGAACCAGGCAGAGCTCTCAGGCCGCACCCATCTCAAGCCTCCAAGGCTCCTCCAACAGCAGGCAGTCCACTTAACACGGACACAGTATAAAAAAAAAAAAAAGAAAAAGAAAAAGAAAAAAAAAAAACGCACAGTGACGCAAGAAGAATTAACTATGCCGAGTAACAAACACAGAAATAGAGGGAGCAAGATCAACGATGACACTGTGATGCCTCCAAATAAGCAAAACACCCCAAGCCAAGAGTATGAAGATGATGAGATAGAAGAAATGCAAGATACGGATTTCAAAAAATTTATGATAAGAACATTTAGAAGTTTTCAAAAGCAAATCCTTGAACTACAGAAATCCTTAATGGACAAGATTGAAAATCTCTCTCATGAAAACGAAATTTTAAGGAAGAGTCAAAATGAAACTCAGAAACTAGTAGAACAGGAAAGTGTTATAGTGAAGAGAAATCAAAATGAAATGAAGAGCTCAATAGATCAAATGACAAACACATTAGAAAGCCTTAAAAACAGAATGGGTGAAGCAGAAGAGAGAATATCGGACTTAGAAGATAGAGCACAGGAAAACATACAGTCAAACCAAAGAAAAGAAGAGGAAATTAGAAACCTAAAAAATATTGTTGGGAATCTACAGGATACTATTAAAAAAACCAACATTCGAGTTCTAGGAGTTCCTGAAGGCATGGAGAGAGAGAAAGGATTGGAAGGCCTTTTTAGTGAGATACTAGCAGAGAACTTTCCAGGTTTGGAGAAGGACAGAGATATCCTAGTACAGGAAGCTCATAGAACCCCCAATAAACATGACCAAAAGAGATCCTCACCACGACACGTGGTAATTAAACTTACCACAGTGAAACATAAAGAAAAGATCCTAAAATGTGCAAGAGAGAAACGTCAGATTACTCTCAGAGGATCTCCAATCAGACTCACAGCTGACTTCTCATCAGAAACCCTACAAGCTAGGAGGGAATGGCGAGACATAGCACAGGTGCTAAGAGAGAAAAATTGCCAGCCCAGAATATTATATCCTGCCAAGCTCTCATTTGTGAATGAAGGTGAAATAAAGACCTTTCATAGCAAACAGAAATTGAAAGACTTTGTGGCCACTCGTCCGGCCCTGCAAAAGATACTTAAAGATGTGCTACACTCAGAAACACAGAAACACGGCCATCAGTATGAAAGAAGGGAAAGGAAGAACACCTACCAGTAAAAGAGCATGGGAAGCTCAAAGCATATACTAGAAAATATTTCCGGGAAAATGGCAGGGCAAAGTCACTACGTATCAATAGTCACATTGAACATTAATGGTCTGAATTCTTCAGTTAAAAGACACCGTTTAGCTGACTGGCTCACAGAACACAACCCAACTATTTGTTGCCTACAAGAAACACATCTCTCTAACAAAGAGGCATGCAGACTGAAAGTGAAAGGTTGGAAAAAGATATTCCATGCCAACAGAAACCAAAAAAAAGCAGGTGTAGCCATATTAATATCAGACAAAATAAACTTTAATACAAAAACTGTTAAGAGAGACAAAGAGGGACACTATATAATGATTAAGGGTTCAATTCAACAGGAAGATGTAACTATTATAAATGTATATGCACCTAATTACAGGGCACCGGTCTATTTAAAAGATATGTTAAGGGACTTAAAGGGAGATTTAGATTCCAATACAATAGTACTGGGGGACTTCAATACTCCACTCTCAGAAATAGACAGATCATCCGGACAGAAGATCAACAAGGAAACAGCAGATTTAATTGACACTATTGCCCAAATGGATCTAACAGATATCTACAGAACTTTCAACCCTACATCTACAGACTTCACATTTTTCTCAGCAGCGCATGGAACCTTCTCTAGGATTGATCACATACTAGGCCATAAAGCAAGTCTCAGCAAATTTAAAAGAATTAGAATCATACCATGCAGCTTCTCAGACCACAGCGGGATGAAGTTGGAAATTAGCAACTCAGGAAACCCCAGAAAGTATGCAAACACATGGAGACTGAACAACATGCTCCTGAATGAACACTGGGTCATTCAAGAAATCAAAAGAGAAATCAAAAACTTTCTGGAAGTAAATGAAGACAACAACACAACATATCAAAACTTATGGGATACAGCAAAAGCAGTATTGAGAGGCAAATTTATAGCAATAGGTGCCTATACCAAGAAATTGGAAAGGTACCAAATAAATGAGCTTTCAGCGCACCTCAAGGACCTAGAAAAACTGCAGCAAACCAAACCCAAATCTAGTAGGAGAAGAGAAATAATTAAAACCAGAGAAGAAATTAACAGGATTGAATCCAAAAAAACATTACAAAAAATCAGCCAAGCGAGAAGCTGGTTTTTTGAAAAAATAAACAAAATTGACACCCCATTGGCCCAACTAACTAAAAAAAAGAAGAGAAAAGACCCAAATCAATAAAATCAGAGATGAAAAAGGAAACGTAACAACAGACACCACAGAAATAAAAAGAATCATCAGAAATTACTACAAGGACCTGTATGCCAGCAAACAGGAAAACCTATCAGAAATGGATAGATTCCTGGACACATGCAATCTACCAAAATTGAACCATGAAGACATCGAAAACCTAAATAGACCCATAACTGAAACAGAAATTGAAACAGTAATAAAGGCCCTCCCAACAAAGAAAAGCCCAGGACCAGATGGATTCACTGCTGAATTCTACCAGACATTTAAAGAAGAACTAATCCCATTTCTTCTCAAACTATTCAGAACAATCGAAAAAGAGGGAATCCTCCCAAATTCTTTCTATGAAGCCAGCATCACCTTAATCCCTAAGCCAGAGAAAGATGCAGCACTGAAAGAAAATTACAGACCAATATCCCTGATGAACATAGACGCAAAAATCCTCAATAAAATTCTGGCCAATAGAATACAACAACACATCAGGAAAATCATCCACCCAGACCAAGTGGGATTCATCCCTGGTATGCAGGGATGGTTCAACATTCGCAAATCAATCAATGTGATTCACCACATTAACAGACTGCAGAAGAAAAACCATATGATTATCTCAATTGATGCAGAGAAAGCATTTGATAAAATTCAACACCCTTTCATGATGAAAACTCTAAGCAAATTGGGTATAGAAGGAACATTCCTCAATATAATCAAAGCAATTTATAAAAAACCCACAGCCAGCATCCTATTGAATGGGGAAAAGTTGGAAGCATTTCCACTGAAATCTGGCACCAGGCAGGGATGCCCACTCTCACCACTGCTATTTAACATAGTTCTGGAAGTTTTAGCCAGAGCCATCAGACAAGAAAAAGAAATCAAAGGAATACAAATCAAGAAGGAAGAAGTCAAACTATCCCTCTTTGCAGACGATATGATTCTGTACTTAGAGGATCCAAAAAACTCTACTAAGAGACTATTGGAACTCATAGAGGAGTTTGGCAAAGTGGCAGGATATAAAATCAATGCACAAAAATCAACAGCCTTTGTATATACAAGCAATGCCATGACTGAGAAAGAGCTGCTAAGATCAATCCCATTCACAATAGCTACAAAAACAATCAGATACCTTGGAATAAACTTAACCAAGGACGTTAAAGATCTCTACGATGAAAACTACAAAACCTTAAAGAAAGAAATAGAAGAGGATACCAAAAAATGGAAAAATCTTCCATGCTCATGGATTGGAAGAATCAACATCATCAAAATGTCCATTCTCCCAAAAGCAATTTATAGATTCAATGCAATCCCAATCAAGATACCAAAGACATTCTTCACAGATCTAGAAAAAATGATGCTGAAATTCATATGGAGGCACAAGAGACCTCGAATAGCTGAAGCAATCTTGTACAACAAAAACAAAGCCGGAGGCATCACAATACCAGACTTCAGGACATACTACAGGGCAGTTGTAATCAAAACAGCATGGTACTGGTACAGAAACAGATGGATAGACCAATGGAACAGAATTGAAACACCAGAAATCAACCCAAACATCTACAGCCAACTTATATTTGATCAAGGATCTAAAACTAATTCCTGGAGCAAGGACAGTCTATTCAATAAATGGTGCTGGGAAAACTGGATTTCCACGTGCAGAAGCATGAAGCAAGACCCCTACCTTACACCTTACACAAAAATCCACTCAACGTGGATTAAAGACCTAAATCTACGTCCTGACACCATTAAGTTATTAGAGAACATTGGAGAAACCCTTCAAGATATTGGCACAGGCAAAGAATTTCTGGAAAAGACCCGGGAGGCACAGGCAGTCAAAGCCAAAATCAACTATTGGGATTGCATCAAATTGAGAAGTTTCTGTACTGCAAAAGAAACAGTCAGGAGAGTGAAGAGACAACCGACAGAATGGGAAAAAATATTTGCAAACTATGCAACAGATAAAGGGTTAATAACCAGAATCTACAAAGAGATCAAGAAACTCCACAAAAACAAAACCAACAACCCACTTAAGAGATGGGCCAAGGACTTCAATAGACATTTTTCAAAAGAGGAAATCCAAATGGCCAACAGGCACATGAAAAAATGTTCAAGGTCACTAGCAATCAGGGAAATGCAAATCAAAACCACAATGAGGTTTCACCTCACCCCGGTTAGAATGGCTCACATACAGAAATCTACCAACAACAGATGCTGGCGAGGATGTGGGGAAAAAGGGACACTAACCCACTGTTGGTGGGAATGCAAACTGGTCAAGCCACTATGGAAATCAGTCTGGAGATTCCTCAGAAACCTGAATATAACCCTACCGTTCGACCCAGCCATCCCACTCCTTGGAATTTACCCAAAGGAGTTTAAATTGATAAACAAAAAAGCGGTCTGCACCCTAATGTTTTTTGCAGCACAATTCACAATAGCCAAGACCTGGAACCAACCTAAATGCCCATCAATGGTAGACTGGATAAAGAAATTATGGGATATGTATTCTTTAGAGTACTATACTGCAGTAAGAAACAACGAAATCCAGTCATTTGCAACAAAATGGAGGAATCTGGAACACATCATGCTGAGTGAAGTAAGCCAGTCCCAAAGGGACAAATACCATATGTTCTCCCTGATCGGTGACAACTGACTGAACACCAAAAAGGAAACCTCCTGAAGTGAAATGGACACTATGAGAAATGGTGACTTGATCAGCATAGCCCTGACTGCTAATGGACAACTTAATACATTATCCCTCATAGTATTTTTTTTTGTCTGTTCTACTTAATATGACTGGTTTAATTCTGTAATTATCACACAGTTATTCTTAAGTGTTGAAAATTAACTGAAATGTGATCCCTGTTAAACATAAGAGTGGGAATAAGAGAGGGAAGAGATGTATAATTTGGGGCATGCTCGGGCTGACTTGCCCCAATTGGTAGAGTTGGAAACATACCAGGGGATTCCAATTCAATCCCATCAAGGTGGCATGTGCCAATGCCATCTCACTACTCCAAGTGATCAATTTCAGTTCACAATTGATCATAATGAAAGGACTAAGAGTCAAAGGGAGCACATAAACAAGTCTAGTATCTGCTAACACCAACCGATAGAATAAATAAAGGGGAGAGTGATCCAACATGGGAAGTGAGATACTCAGCAGACTCATAGAATGGCGGATGTCCTAAATAGCACTCTGGCCTCAGAATCAGCCCTAAAGGCACTCGGATCTGGCTGAAAAGCCCATGAGAGTATTTCAGGCATGGAAAGCCAAGACACTCTGGCAAAAAGATCTCTGTGAGTGAGATCCCAGTGGAAAGAACAGGTCTTCAAAGAGGGAGGTGCCTTTCTCTGAAGGGAGGAGAGAACCTCCACTTTGACTATGACCGTGTCTAAACAAGATAAGAGTCGGAGAACTCAAGGGGCTTCCATAGCCTTGGAAACTCATAACTGGTGCATAGGGAGATTACTGATGCCATAAACAGGAGTGTCAATTGGTAAAGTCAACAACAGGAGTCACTGTGCACTTACTCCTCATGTAGGATCTCTGTCCTTAACGTGCTGTACACTGAGGCTTAATGCTATAACGAGTACTCAAACAGTATATTACACTTTGTGTTTCTATGGGGGTGCAAATGACTGAAATCTTTACTTAATGTACACTAAACTGATCTTCTGTAAAAAAAAAAAAAAGAAAAAAAAAAAAGAAAGAAATTATCAATTCCCAACTTGACTCTCACTGGGATTAAACATGACAATAGGTCTGATCTGATTTCATCATCATTTAAAAAATATCATCTATTATTTTTCACTTTATGTTTTTGTGTGGGAGCAAACTGTTGAAATACTTACTTAAGGTATACTAAGCTGATCTTCTGTATATTAAGATAATCGAAAATGAATCTTGATGTGAATGGAAGGGGAGAGGGAGTGGGAAAGGGGAGGGTTGTGGGTGGGAGGGACGGTATGGGGGGGGAAGCCATTGTAACACATGAGTCGTACTTTGGAAATTTATATTCATTAAATAAAAGATAAAAAAAAAAAAAAAAAAAAAAGAATACATGCTAGGCCGGCGCTGCGGCTCAATAGGCTAATCCGCCACCTAGCGTTGCCGGCACACCAGGTTCTAGTCTGGTCGGGGCGCCAGATTCTTTCCCGGTTGCTCCTCTTCCAGGCCAGCTCTCTGCTGTGGCCCGGGAAGGCAGTGGAAGATGGCCCAAGTGCTTGGGCCCTGCACCCGCATGGGAGAGCAGGAGAAGCACCTGGCTCTTGCCATTGGATGAGCGCGGTGTGCCGGCCGCAGCACGCCAGCCGTGGCGGCCATTGGAGGGTGAACCAACGGCAAAAGGAAGACCTTTCTCTCTGTCTGTCTCTCTCACTATCCACTCTGCCTGTCAAAAAAAAAAAAAAAAAAAAAGAATACATGCTTAAGTGATTTTTGTCACTTTCTTACATGTGAATGACTCATCATCAGCCATAAGTACAGTTGGTCCTTCATATCTGTGGGTTCCACATCAGAGGGCTGAACCAATTGCAGACCTGAAATGTTTTTTAAAATTCCAGAAAATTCTACAAAGCAAAAATTTAAATTTGACATGCCCAAAGCACAAGGATGAATCTATGCCAAAGAAGTGATGTGGAGGCATACTCCGCCGTAGCCTCCCAACATGTCACATATCCTCAGTCTCTCTCCAGCACTCTTGTGAGCATTGCTCACTTTAATTTTCCTTCATTCTCTAAGGTGTGTGTATATCTTTTGTTTTTGTGGGGGGGAAAAAGACTTTTATAAAGCAATTAAATGGCCACAATAAACCCTCAAAGGCTAAGAGGTTATAAATGGTTATCACTCAATGAGAAAATAAAAATCTTAGATTTTTAAAGTGGCATGTTAGGCCAGCGCTGCAGCTCACAAGGCTAATCCTCCACCTGTGGTGCCAGCACCCCAGGTTCTAGTCCCGGTGGCGCCGGTTCTGTCCTGGTTGCTCCTCTTCCAGGCCAGCTCTCTGCTGTGGCCCAGGAGTGCAGTGGATGGCCCAAAGTCCTTGGGCCCTGCACCTGCATGGGAGACCAGGAGAAGCACCTGGCTCCTGGCTTCGGATCAGCGCGGTGTGCCGGCTGCAGCACGCTGGCCGCAGCGGCCATTGGAGGGTGAACCAACGGTAAAGGAAGACCTTTCTCTCTGTCTCTCTCTCACTGTCTACTCTGCCTGTCAAAAATAAATAAATAAATAATAAATAAATAAATAATAAAGTGGCATGTTGTTTGCTACTTATGGCTGTAAGTTCAGTAAGAACAAATCAAGCATTCATACAACAAACCAGAAAGAAGCTGGAATCCATGAAAGTGTTAGGTCTGCCCCTCCCATGACAAACCTGGTCTCTCTGATTCATGATAAAGTGCTTGCAAAGACAGAGAAAGCAGCAAGTGTGTGATTAGAGGACATGTCACAAAAACACATCCCTGTTGATGGCAAAATTACATATGAGAAAGCACTTGGCCCATATGGGCACTACTGTGAGGAGGTTGAGGGGAGTGAGAGGAGGAGTTTAAGGGTAGCAAGGGGTGGCAGACTAGCTAAGTAAAGTGCTACAGCATCAGGAACTTAACACAATCGGTATCAGCTGATGGCAAGATGTTGCTGTTGATTTCTCAACAAAGTTGCAGTGGATTTGTTTCTGAGAGGAGGAGCGTGGTGGGGGCAAGAGGCGTGGAGTCACCACACAGACCCCAGGAGTCGGGTGAAAGAGGGCTTGAGGCAAGCAGCCTGCAGACTCCTTTATTTCAGTTGGTACAATGTCTTATATAGCCAAGACCAGCCAATCCGGTCAAGGGGCAGTCTATGCCCCTTCCAATCACAGCCTGTTGCCAGGCAGTTTCCAAAGCTATCCAATCACAGCCTGTTGCCAGGCAGGCTCCATTTGCCAGGTGGGATTCAAAGCCATTCCTGAGTAACTGACGCTCGCTTGCCAGTGGCCATCTTGGCATGGCCTTCTCATTCCACCACACCAAGGCAGCCTTTACCTTCCAGAACTTCAGAGAAGAGACAGTCAACCTTCTGGAGCAAGTCTTCAATTGTGAAGAGACAGGCTTATCCTGGGAGAAGATGTGTGATATTCAAGTTAAGTTTCACATCTTCATGGGGAGATAAAGGAAGTTTCTTACCTAATCCCACATCCTGAGATATTGATAGAGACTTCATGAAAACAAAATATCTTTGTATTGCATATGGTGTTTGTAAATATCTAGCCCATGATGAAAACTAAATGAATCAAACTCAGACCACAGGGAGAAATGAAAATGTGAGAACTATGAATAAACTGAGAGCAGAAAGCTTAACAATATTGGGTAAGCTTTAGTGAAACAAAGTAAAAGAAACCTGTTTTTTTCATTTTATGAGTATTTATCAGTTTTTCACTGATTTTAAGTTATTATATAAAGGGAAATTGAGGACAGATGCAAACCTGAAGAATCGACATTACACATTCAAATTATTATTAGGTAATATTTGTCTTTGTGCTTGGCTTAGTTCACTTAACATAATGACCTCCAGTTCTATTGATGTTGTTGAGGATGTCAAGATATCCGTGTTTATGGCATAGTAGTCTTCCATTGCATATAGGTACCACATTTTCTTTATCCATTCATCACTGGAAGAACACATAGGTTGTTTTAATTCTTTTTTTTTTTCAAGTTTAAAACATGTATTTAAAATACAATTTATAAAATGCTTAATCTGCCGACTCAGGAGCCCGCGGTGCGGGGTGGGGTGGGGGTAGGCAGCTGCCCGCATCACCAGCAGAAAAGACTGCGTGGGTGCGGCCCTCCCTCCCATTCCCTTCTGTTCAGACACCCAAGGGGCCCATGCGCTCCCCTGGGATCACACGACCAGAAAACAGGACCCCGGAGGTTTCTTGAGTCTCTGCTTACCAGGGAAGCTGCCGGCCCCTCCCTGAGCAGAGCACCCCCAGATGGGGCAGAGCAGGGTATGGCTGGGCAGGGCAGGGCTGGGTGAGGCAGGTGGGCTCTGGAAGGGACTGATGGTAGCAGATAGGGTGTTGCCTCCTGCCTGCAGGTGGGGAGCACCCTCATTGAGTGGGCTGAGAAGGGTTGGTCACCAGGCCCGGCCCCCCAGCTCCTTTGGTTATAGGCTGACATCAGAGTAGTGGCTCATGGGAAGCGGGTAGCTGGAAGGTCTGAGGCCTGGCTCATGGGGTCCGGGGGGAGCTGGGGGGGGGCACAGTACCATGAAGGCAGATAAAGGGGCAGCAGCCTCAGGTTTCTGCCCCTCACCCCCCCAGGGATTTCCAAGCCAAAGCCTGCAACTTACTTTAAAAAAAAAAAAAAAAAAAGGAAAAGGGAAAAAAAAGCACTTGAGGAAAGTCACGGACAACTCTACCAAAACAAAACAAAACCACGCAAGATCCAAACCGTTTTCCCGTCTGCCCTCCCTCCTCCCCCCAACACAACACAGTTCCTTGTTTGCTTTCGTTAACATTTTGTCTGCCACCTCTCCTCCTGGGGAGCGGGTGTGACTGCTGGGGGTGGTGCCAGCACCCAGCGGGCAGAGCCCCATCTTTGGCCGGAGGGAGGTGGGAACACCAGTCCCCCAGTCCCTGCCACGTCCTCAACCTGAAGACACCTGCTGCCAGCCTTGCCGTGGCTCCCACGGGGGAGAGGGGCCAAGAACAGGTGTTCCCCAGGGCTGAGCAGTTGGCACTCCCGGCCTTCCCACATGGACTCCCCGCTGCACCCTTCTCTCACTCAAAGGGTAGCCTCACCTTGGGCCAAAACCCACTACCACTTGAGGGCTAGACACAAGACATTCAGACCGTGGACACTCGGTCAGGGCAGTGGGACTGTATAAAGATTAGCAGCCAACTTTCCTCTCGCCCACTCCTGGAGGTAGCCGCCCGTCTTCCTGACTGAAGCCCTGTTCCAGCTCCATTCACGGGTAAGCCCGAGCTACGTACCTTCCTGTGCTAGGGACTGGCTGCTGACAACTGGCAGCTGGCCCTTCCACCCGAGGGGAAGGTGTCGTGGGACGCGGCTCCGTGGGCCCAGCCTGGTATTCCTAGAGCCAGGTGAGCCCAAGGGGGCGGAGCCCACCAATCCCAGCTTGCCACCGTGGCTACCAGGAGATGCCCAAAACTGCACCAACTGATCCAAAACCCATCTGTTGTTCGGGAGTTGGGAGGCTGGCAGGCTGGCTGAGGGATAAGGCGCAGTGCAACGCAAGCGACCAGGAGCCTGAGAGGGGTCAGGCTGCACGCACGGAGCTGTCCGGACAGCAGGCCTCCTAGCCTCTTCCACCTCAAGGAGCCGAAAAAATGTTCCTAGGCTCCAGGGACAGAGAAATTGCCTTCACTCCAGGTCCTCGACGTGGGAAGAAGGCGTGCGGGGCAGCCGAGGCCTCTGGAGAATTCGTCTGCCGCCAACTTCCGCAACACAACGCAAAGATTTCCTTTCCCTGCTGTTCCGAATCAGCTGCTCCCGGGTACCGGCTTCACGAGAAAGAACGCCACGAGCCCCTAGGGTTTCAGCCCTGCTTGGGTGGGAAGGTCTACCTACCTCCTACCCACACCAGGAACCCCAGAGGCAAACTCTGTGGTCTGTGCTGACAGCAAAACACTCAACAAGGCCACATCCCTGGCTTCTACCAGGAGGTGTCTGCTCCCACACGCTCCCTGCTCTCGTCCAGGAGTAGCTGGCGGGAGCCCCCAGGGAGCACGGCCGAGTCCACTCGCGTGCCCTGCCTCTAGCGCACTAGAGGAGGGGCTCGCACCCTCCCCAGGGAGCACGGCCGGGTCCACTCGGCGGCCCCTGCCTCTAGCGCTCCCCGAGCCTGTGGAGCTAGCCAGTCTCCAGGCAGGGCCTTGGCTGGGGAGGGAGGTAAAGGCATGGGGTGCTCGCCTGTCCTGAGGGCTGCAGAGCCCTGCCCCTTCTCTGGGTGGCAGTAGGAATACAGAAGCTAAGCTCACCAAAATCCTATTGGTTAATGTTTCCAGAGAATTTCCCAGAAACATTTTTAAGTAGACTACCAAAGTACCCTTTCTCAATTAAAAATTCATTAAACCACTAAAACCCCTCCCATGCACTTTTCTTGCAAATCAGATATTTGTATTAAACAAACAAAAATAGGAAGAAAAAAAAGGATATCTTCAAATGGAACTTACTTTTTAAGTGATGAAGACATGCACTTGGGGGTGGGTAAACGGGAGTTCTCACTTGTGTTTTGAAATCCCAAATTAATGAGCATGATAAACTGTTATTGCTGGCACTGGCTTTACCCCAAGTGGCCAAGTAACACTGTCTGACTCTCTGCTCTGAGTGCTTGGTGGGTGCCCCCGACCCTCCCCAGATCCCCACCCTCTTTCCCTTTCCATTGACTTGAGACAGCCCTTGTCGACATGCCAGGTTGTTTCAATTCTTTGGGATTGTGAATGGTGCTGCAATAAACTGGACAGTGTGGATGTCTCTTTGACAGAAGGATATAATTTCCCTTAGATATATCCCCAGTAGGGGGATTGTTAGACGATATGGTAGCTCTATATCAAATGACCTCACTCAAATGTGGAGCCTGAAAGGAAAAGGTGATTTCATAGAAGTTAAAACTTAATGGTGGATTCCAGAGGCTGGGAAGGGAAGGGAGGAGATAGAGGTGGAGAAAAGATGATTAATTAGTCCTAGGTTATTGCTAGGTAGGAATAAGAAGTTCTGGGTTTTACTGCATTGTAGGGTAACTTTAAATAATCTAACTATATGTATTTTGTATAAAAACAAACACGCAAAGAATAAGATAGGATTTTGGCTGTTTTTACCATAAGGAAATGTTGAATGTTCGAAGAAATAACACATTTACCCAGTATTCATAATACTGGCTATTATACAATATATACACTTTCTGAAATATCACATAGACAATTTGGGACATGCTCAAGCTGACTTGCCCCAAACGGTAGAGTTAGAGACATACCAGGGGATTCCAATTCAATCCCATCAAGGTGGCATGTACCAATGCCATCTCACTAGTCCAAGGGATCAATTCCAGTTCACAATTGATCGTAATGATAGGAATAAGAATCAAAGAGATCACATAAACAAGACTAGTGTCTGAAATACTAACTGATAGAACAACAAAAGGGAAAGAACGGTCCAGCATGGGAAGCGAGATACACAGCAGACTCATAGAATGGCGGATGTCCTAAACAGCACTCTGGCCTCAGAATCAGCCCTTAAGGCACACGGATCTGGCTGAAAAGCCCATGAGAGTATTTCAGGCATGGAAAGCCGAGACACTCTGGCAAAAAAAAAAAAAAAAAAAAAAAAAAAAAAAAAAAAACCTAAATAAAAGATCTCCGCGAGTGAGATCCCAG
Source organism: Oryctolagus cuniculus (assembly GCF_051225735.1). Taxonomy (NCBI): domain Eukaryota; kingdom Metazoa; phylum Chordata; class Mammalia; order Lagomorpha; family Leporidae; genus Oryctolagus; species Oryctolagus cuniculus. Next base: position 13,110,518 of record NC_142888.1, read on the forward strand.
TGGAAAGAACAGGTCATCAAAGAAGGAGGTACCTTTCTCTGAAGGGAGGAGAGAACTTCCACTTTGACTATGACCTTGTCTGAAGAAGATCAGAGTTGGCGAACTCAAAAGGCTTCCATAGCCTTGGCAACTCATGGTGGGAGTCTAGGGAGATTACTGATGCCATAAACAAGAGTGTCAATTTGTTAAGTCAACAACAGGAGTCACTCTGCACTTACTCCTCATGTAGGATCTCTGTCCTTAATGTGCTGTACATTGTGATTTAATGCTATAACTAGTACTCAAACAGTATTTTTCACTTTGTGTTTCTATGTGGGTGCAATATATACTAAAATGATCTTCTGTATATAACAGAAATGAAAATGAATCTTGATGTGAATGGAAGGGGAGAGGGAGAGGGAAAGGGGAGGGTTGCTGGTTGGAGGGAAGTTATGGGGGAGAAAGCCATTGTAATCCATAAGCTGTACTTGGGAAATTTATATTCATTAAATAAAAGTTTAAAAAAAAGAAATATCACATAGTATTCTTTAATATGTACAATTTTATATATACAGTTTTTATTTAAAAATTAAAACTATATTAGAGGTTATTTGAAGGGATGAGAACCCAAATTACTATTAGGAGCTTAGAAGTTTGATTTTTCTTTAACTTGTTTCCATTAAGAGATAAAATCATGTGAAATTAGTACTCTAAAAGCAAAAAAAAGAATATTCTGATGCAGCAACATACTTTTTTCTTTTTATGTATAATATACCTCAGTGATCTCAAGGTGACATTAGAAATTACACACACACACACACACTCATGTATTTAACATTGCCAAGTTGTGCTTTGCTGACACATCTACAAGTATTAATATACTCATAGAAACACACATAAAATTGATAAAATGAGTTTTTGGCTTGAAGAGAAAATAATTTCACTCATATAGACATTTCAAACTTTTATACAGAAAATATAAAACATTTTATGAAAAGGAATCATAATGACATTATCCAAGATTTATGCCTGTCTTAATTTTTTGGCATATTACTCTGTAGTAAAGGATAAATTAATGATTAACTGAATTTGTCAGAGCTAGGAATTTTGATATTATTGTAACAGTAACAGCGATTTCAATATGACGGATAGCACCAATATAGTCTCAAATTAATCGATTGTCATAATTAAAATTCTTCAACAGAAGTGGGAATGAACATTATGAACCCAGGTATGTATCATATTACTTACTCATCAATGAATGAGGCACATTTCATATACTGCTTCTGAAACTACAACTATCAGTTTTAAGCATCTGAATTTTAAATTGACTTGAGGACAAAAAAAGAATGAACTTTTAATGACATAGAAATATACACAGTAATGTGTGCCTTTTTTTTTTTAAGTTTTATCTATTTATTTGAGAGGTAGAGCTACAGACAGAGAAGCAGAGGTCTTCCATTTGCTGGTTCACTCCCCAAATGGATGCAACAGCCAGAGCTGGGCTGATCTGAAGCCTGGAGCCAGGTGCTTCTTCCTGATCTCCCATGCGGGTGCAGGGCCCAAGCACTTGGGCCATCCTCCACTGCACTCCCTGGCCACAGCAGAGAGCTGGACTGCAAGAGGAGCAACCGAGACTAGAACCCGGCGCCCATATGGGATGCCAGCGCCGCAGGCAGAGGCTTAGCCTACTATGCCACAGTGCTAGCCCGAATATAAGCCTTTTCAAAACATGTTCAATTAACATATTTTCAGCTTTTTGCAAGATTTTGTTTTATTTTTTGGTAGACAGGATATAACTAGTTGTATTTTACGGTTTCTGTTTTCCTCTTGGAGTTAGAGTAATTAATTCTTAAACTGGCATTTAAGGATCTAAATTTCATTTTAGTTTTATCCCCTTAAAATCTCCAGACTAACACATTCAGTGTCCCACAAACACTGCATGGTCTTTCCCAGCCTTGTCCCAGTACTCATGCTATTCTCCCACACCATTGCTATTTGTTACAATTCTCTTTGTCAATGTTAAATCCTGACTCTTTTGTAAGTTTTCCCTTTTCTCAATACCAAAGCACAAGCTACTCTCTCCCTTGTCTGAAGACTTGTGATTTTTATTTATTTATTTTATTTATTTGATAGATAGAGTTAGACAATGAGAGAGACAGAGAGAAAGGTCATCCTTCCATTGGTTCACCCCCTAAATGGCCACCACGGCCGGAGCTGGGCTGATCCGAAGCCAGGAGCCAGGTGCTTCTTCCTGATCTCCCATGCGGGTGCAGGGCCCAAGCACTTGGGCCATCCTCCACTGCCTTCCTGGGTTACAGCAGAGAGCTGGACTGCAAGAGGAGCAACCGGGACTAGAACCCGGTGCCCATATGGGATGCCGGCACCGCAGGTGGAGGATTAAGCAAGGGAGCCATGGTGCCGGCCCCGTGAAGTCGTGTGATTCTTAACACACGCACTTACCATCTACTTCCTTTAATTATACTGCTTTTTCTTTTACTTCTTGCCTTGACACCTAAATTATAAACTTCTTCAGGTCAAAAATTTGAACTGTATGCCTATTATGGCATTTTATAGTGGCTTACCCAGTAAGGAAGTTCAAATTATATTTTGTTACTAATAATGTTAGCTCTTGATATTTCATATCTTTAGAAATTCTTCATTCAATAAAGATCACAAAATAAAAATATATTACACATTTTCCCTTCAGTTTTATGTTCAGTTTTGGACTATGATTGAGAAAGCTGAACTAGAAAGGTTTACAAAACTCATTATTGCAAAGAGAAGAATTTATATAAAAACTAAACATCAGAAATACTTGAGGCATTTTGTTAGCTTGAAATACCCTCATCATGATAATTAAAAATTCGAGTTTTTTTGTGTCATAAGCATTTTATAACAATGTTTTTATTTAATCCTCGTAACAATGATGTAAATGAGTCTTGTGCATGTTAAATAACTTGTACTAGGTTCCAGAGCTAATGAGTGTTATATGGGGGCATTAAACAACCATACATTAACACATAAAGAGTGAAGACACATTAAAGCATACAGACACTGGTGCAATGGTTAAGATGCTGCTTGAGACATCTGCATCCTGTATGAGTGCCACATTTCAAATCCTGACTCCATTTCCAATTCCAGCTTCCTGCTACGATCCACTCTTGGAGACAGATGATGGCTCAAATATCTGGGTCTCTGCTATCCATGTAGGTGGCATATAGAAGACCTGGATTGAGTTCTGGGCTCCTGGTTCTAGTCTGGCATAGTCTTGGGTTGTTGATATTTGGAAAGTGAACCAGAACATGGACGAACACTGTCTGTGTTTCTGTTTTTCATTTCAATAAAATGCAAACCATGTGACATCTGAATCTCTTTAGGTGTGGCAACTGGATCACACATTAAATGTTTATCCAAGGTCATGCAAATACTAAGTGAAGAACTATGATGAAACTTGAAAGCTAGTGCCTCCAAGCTTGCTATGTTTTTAGTAGGAAAAGACAAATATTTAAGTTAATGTCTGAAGGTTAATTGCAGTTACTCTAGAGAGTAACTAAACAATGTAACTGTAATGTAAACAATGTAACTAAACAATGTAACTGTATTATGAAAATTCTTTAAAATTAAGTAGTAAAATCAACTCTTCAAATATAAACAGCCTATAAGAAGCTAGAAACTTTTTTTAAAAGTGAGAAAATGATTAAGACAAGATAAAATTAATTATACGCTGTGTAAGTGTGCATAAATGCATGAACTACTGATAGTGGGTGGGCATCTGTGTTTCCCAAGGGGAACGCTGTATTGTCTTGGGTACATTCCTTTACACCTCTGCTAGGGAATGAGTCTTCATTTTTCTCATTAACTCAGACACTCTTTTCTTTTCCCCCAACGCCTCTGTTAGAAACTCATTTGGCATTTGTAGGTATTCATAAAGGAATTCTAGTTACTTCCTACACATACCTGTTCTGATATAGCCAAAAACCATTTGGTGACATTATCAACTCATTAAAGTGAGAGATGTGACAGAAAGAGCACATGCCACATGGAATAAATATAAAAGTGTCAACCACTTAAATGAAAGGAAAAAAAACCCATCTGGCTGGTTTCTCTTTGAAAAATGAGTTGTGTACTAAATCACTTCCTTAATACATGACAACCAATTAATCTCACAATAGATAGAAGCCTATACTATTTGATTTAACTTAAACTAATATTGATTATCTACTATATGTAACACGTATGTTACATTAGAGAAAAATTATGTAGAAAAATAAAAGACAGTAACTGTCCTTAGGGATAATTATCTTCTAAAAAATAACGTAGCTAGAGTAGAGATAAATAAAAATTCATGGCTAAGAAATCAAGACAAAATAACTTCTGTGCAATTGAATGAGAATCATTCATATCTGAGAAGGAATCAAAAAATGATTCAAAAGAAGCCCTTTAATGTACTGTTAAAGCAACATGCCAGGACCTGCACTGTGGCGTAGCGGGTAAAGCCGTTGTCTGCAGGGCTAGCATTCCATTATAGGTGCCGGTTCGAGACCTAGCCACTCCACTTCCAATCCAGCTCTCTGCTATGGCCTGGGAAAGCAGTGGAAGATGACCCAAATCCTTGGGCCCCTGCACCCGTGTGGGAGACCCAGAAGAAGCTCCTGGCTTCGAATTGGTGCACCTCTGGCTGTTGCTGCCATTTGGGGAGTGAACCAGCAGATGGAAGATCTCTCTCTCTCTCTGCCTCTTACTCTCTCTAACTCTACCTTTCAAATGAATGAATAAGTAAATCTTTATAAGAAAAAGCAACATGCCAAAATAGTTAGCATATTTCTTAATGTCATTATCTGTCTAGAACATACTTTGTTTCATATATTGTGAAACATGAATGTATTACATGTAGCACAAAATAAATTGTGACAGGCAAAAGAAAGGCAAAATGAATAGGTATTGGAAGTCAGGTATAGTAATGGAGGATTATTTTAAAGTTTAATAAACTCTCCAGTAAATTAAAAATAACACATTTGATTAATACCATTATTTTTAGAGTATGAAGCAATTAGTTAATATTACCTATACCATTGTTCTTGATCACATTCTTATAAAACAGTAGTCTTTTTTAAATATATTTGAACACTATGGATATTTGGCAGATATTTGCTAAGCTTCAACAATGAATATAAGAAAGAAAGTTGATTTCCCTCAGAATATCTCACACATTAAGACATCCATTTGTCCAATTACACAGACTACATATCTTAGTCTCTTTTACAAACATCTCAATTTCTGCACTAACAAATTCCTTTTTTAAAAAGATTTATTTATTTATTTGAAAGAGTTACACAGACAGACCGAAGGAGAGGCAGAGAGAGAGAGAGAGAGAGAGAGAGGTCCTCCATCCACTAGTTCACTCCTCAATTGGACACAAATCGCCAGAGCTGCCCAGAGCTGCACTGATCCGAAGCCAGGAGCTTCTTCCAGGTCTCCCCCATGAGTGCCGGGGCCCAAAGGTTTGGGCCATCTTCTAGTGCTTTCCCAGGCCATAGCAGAGAGCTGGATCGGAAGTGGAGCAGCTGGGACCTGAACTGGCACCCGTATGGGATGCCGGAACTGCAGGTGGCGGCTTTACCCTCTACCCCATAGCACTGGCCCCATGCACCAATGAATTTGAGTAAAATGAAGCAATTATTCCAAACAAGGTCTTTTAAAACCAGCTGACTGAAACATATAGCATGTGCCTCACTGGAAGTCTTTTTTTTTTAAGGTTTATTTATTTATTTGGAAATCAGAGTTACAGAATGGGCAGGGGGTGGTCTTCCATCTGCTGGTTCACTCCCCCATTGGCCACAACCACTGGAGCTGTGCTGATCTAAAGCCAGGAGCCAGGAACTTCTTCTGGGTCTCCCATGCAGGTGTTGGGGCCCAGGGACTTGGGCCATCCTCCACTGCTTTTCCAGGCCACAACAGAGAGCTGGACCACAAGTGGAGTAGCTGGGACCCATGCTGGCACTGCAGGCTGCAGCTCAGCCCGCTACGCCACAGCACCAGCCCCTGCAAGTTTTCTAATACTTTCCTAGCACACTGGTCCAATATACTTAATCATGATTCTAGGCAAATGGAATTTTCAAAAATAAACTCGTTCCTTCTCATGGGTGTATTAACATGATGCACCACAAATGATTATTCTTTTAAAGCAGATGGTGCATTTTCAGCAACAATTATTGAAGAGTAGATATCTATATTTAAACAAATTCTACCACCTACTATCATGTTTCTTTTGACAATCTGTTCTCAATTCTAAGATTCCCATCTTTTGGGAGTTGAGAACTTTCTTAATATGTTTAGAAAAATTCAAAGACTTTACTGTTAGATCATGTGCATCTCAAACCCACAAGCATTAGTCTTTTCAAAACAGAAACAAATTTCCCATAATTCCTGACCATTTGAAAAAGACTGCATGGGGGGAAAATAACAATATTGGGATAAGATACACAACGGACTATAATGTGCACTCTTCAAATTCACCCTGAGTGCCATATATAGTATTAGAAAAGTTTCTGACAATAAACAGCTTATTTTCTGCATGACAAAATACAGTATTTTAAAAAATATTTTGAAGCCATTGTATTCCTTTAAAGTAGCAATTAAATAATATTTGTTACATTTATTTTGTATTTTTGTTAATCTTATTTTTTTCAGGAGGAATAAAAGGGTAAGTAAAGACAGCTTTCTAATTTTCTATAACCTGTTGTCAGGATTCTGATTAGCACCATATGGCCACTCATTCAGTAATCCTAGTTTGTTGTTATTTTAACAAATAACCCAGTTTATTGACTATTCTCTCTGAGTAAAGCAAATTCCCTACCAAATATATTAAAAATGGGGATATGGCTTGAGCATTGTGGAGCAGGTTAAACTACTGTTTGGGAAGCCTGCATCCCACATCAGAATGTCCATTCAAGTCCTTGCTACTCAGCTTCCAGTACAGCTTCTGGCAAATGCATCCTGAGAGGAAGCAGATGCTGGCTCAAATGCTTGTGTCCCTGCTATCAACATGGGAGACATAGACGGAATTCCAGACTCCTGGCTTTGGCCTGGCCCAGCCCTGGCTACTGCAGGCATTTGGAGAGTGAACCAGTGGTTGAAAGCTAGCATGCCTGTCTGTCTGTCTGTCTCTCTTTCTCTCCCTCCCTTCCCCCTCCCTCTCCCTTTCCCTCTCCTTCTGCCCTTCAAGTAGATAAAAATACTCTTTAAACAAAACAAACAAAAAAAACAGAGGGTATATCTTGACTTCATATCACCTTTTCTAAGCCACTAACCATAAAATCCTAAAGAAAACACCTGTGTCATGATAAACTGGATTAAACCATAGCTAAACTGGAATAGTATATTTACTATTAAAAGAGAAACATCTACCTAAATATTTTGGCAGTTATAATTGACTAAAATTACTTTGAGCAAATAAAAACTGATGTTTAGGATTCCATTTTAAAAAGTAACCCCTCCTTTTAATATTATCAAATTTACTTTAGATCGTGATAGAGGTATTAGCCCAACATACACAACATTGTGAAAAAACTGCTGAATTGAGATGGAAGTTGCACTATACTCCCTTAATATTCTATCTTTGTGACTAGACCTCATAAAAAGTGATATTTTTAAAGATAAGATTTAATATTAATATAAATTTTTAATCTTACTAAGATCCTTGAACACACTGAAGAAAACTTTAGTCACAGTTGCTTGTATAACTCAGTTTAAGGAATTTTTTTTCTACATGTAAAATATGGGTAAATAGAGGTAAAGGTAGGAATATAGGCAAGCTTTCCTAGCCAGTACTAGGCACTGGCCACAAGTGACTATTAAGAATTTGAAATGTGGCTGGTTTGAATTGAGATGTGTTATAAATGTAAAATGCACACTGGATTTCCAGAAGTAGCAAAAATATAAAGTATCTCTTTAATATTTTATATTTAAATGTATGCAAACATGATAATATTCTAGATATATTGAGTTAAATAAAATATAGCACTAAAATAATTTCACCTTTTTCCTATCATAAAAATGTGGTTGCTAGAAAATTGTATGTGGCTCTCATTTATGACTCACATTATATTTCTATTGGGCAGCACTGCTCTACGGCAGGGTTTCTTAACTTGCAGTAAAGCAATACTACTGAGATTTGGGACTGGATAATTATCTGTTATAGGGAGATGTCCGTGTGCTGTGTATAATGGTTGGAAGCATTTCTGTCCCGACCTGCTTAATGCCAGGATTGCAGATCCTCGAGTCCTAACAATCAAAAATATCTCCAGACACTGCCAAATATCCTTTAGGGGCAAAATTGCTCCCATTTGAGAACCACTTGGTCCTCAGTATACAAAGTCATCTTATATTACCAACCAAGATAATTTACAATGCTGTATATTCCAGACAGGAAGGAAAACACAGATACTTGAAAATCATAGGCATTGCATTTGTTCATGTGATATAATTAACAGAATAGTCATTGTTTAATATATCGTTACCTATTAGAAATACAATGCTATTGTGTTACAATAGGAGAGAAAACTGCATAGAGAAGTAAGACAAAGCATATTCATAAAACTAAGTTCAAATATATATATATATTTCTTTAAAAGAAATATAAAATACTGGTTCACATAAAAAATTTAAATTCATGGGACTAGTGTTGTGGTGCAGCAGGAACTTGTTTTAAAAGATTTATTTTGAAAGTCATAGTTAGAGGAAGGAGGGAGAGAAGAGAGGGACAGGGGGGAGAGGGAGAGGGAGAGAGGGAGATAGGGAGAAAGGGAGAGGGGGAGAGAGAGAGAGGGAGAGAGGAAGAAAGGGAGAGGGGGAGAGGGGGAGAGAGAGAGAGAGGGAGAGAGAGAGGGAGGGAGAGAATCTTTAATCTGCTGATTTCCTCTGCAAATGGCTGCAGTGGCAGGTGCAGGAACTGGATGGGAAGTAGATCAGCCAGGAGCCGAACTGATGCCCATATAGGATGCCGGCATTGCAGGTGGTGGCATTATCTGCTATGCTACAAGCTGGCTGTGCTCAACAGGAACTTAAATATGTAATAAGTATATTAAAGGTCATCCTTTCAAGACATAGTATCATTTTTCAAAATGACAAATCAATGTTCTAAGTGACTATCACTTTAAATTCACATAAATAATCAACTAACGTGGATAGAGTGTTTCTGTAAATTCCCTGGTTGTGACTTTGGGTCACATCCAAAAGCTGTGCCTTTTAAGTTTTCAAGGATCAATTTTAAGTTTATATTTGACTTCATAATCAGTGCTTTATCAGATAAGGAGAACAATGAAATTGCATATGTGGATAAAGGTCAAACTAGCCATCCATGTAGCAACATAGATGGCAGCTCAAATTCCCAACATGCAACTAATACCTGTTACATTGTTGAGCAAAAAGATCCCTAGTATGTTTAACTCAATCCAATATCTTTTTTTTTAACTTTTATTTAATGAATATAAATTTCCAAAGTACAGCTTATGGAGTACAATGGCTTCCCCCCCATAACTTCCCTCCCACCCGCAACCCTCCCCTTTCCCACTCCCTCTCCCCTTCCATTCACATCAAGATTCATTTTCAATTCTCTTTATATACAGAAGATCAGTTTAGCATACATTAAGTAAAGGTTTCAACAGTTTGCACCCACATAGAAACACAAAGTGTACTATTTGAGTACTAGTTATAGCATTAAATCACAATGTACAGCACATTAAGGACAGAGATCCTACATGAGGAGTAAGTGCACAGTGACTCCTGTTGTTGACTTAACAAATTGACACTCTTGTTCATGGCATCAGTAATCACCCTAGGCTCTTGTCATGAGTTGCCAAGGCTATGGAAGCCTTTTGAGTTCTCCGACTCTGATCATATTTAGACAGGGTCATAGTCAAAGTGGAAGTTCTCTCCTCCCTTTAGAGAAAAGTACCTCCTTCTTTGATGACCTGTTCTTTCCACTGGGATCTCAAACGCGGAGATCTTTCATTTAGGTGTTTTTTTTTTTTTTTTTTTTTTTTTTTTTTTTTTTTTGCCAGAGTGTCTCGGCTTTCCATGCCTGAAATACTCTCATGGTCTTTTCAGCCGGATCCACATGCCTTAAGGGCTGATTCTGAGGCTAGAGTGCTGTTTAGGACATCCGCCATTCTATGAGTCTGCTGTGTATCTTGCTTCCCATGTTGGATTGTTCTCTCCCATTTTTATTCTATCAGTTAGTATTTGCAGACACTAGTCTTGTTTATGTGCTCCCTTTGGCTCTTATTCCTATCATTATGATCAACTGTGAACAGAAATTGATCACTTGGACTAGTGAGATGGCATTGGTACATGCCACCTTGATGGGTCAATCCAATATCTTAGAGTGATTTTTATCACCATTCTGCTATAGATTCTATCAAATAGTTGCTCTTTGTTTATTGTATGGTATCATACAAATCAATAACTGAATTACAGCTTGCATATAATATTAACGACTGTTAATACTCAGTGTTGTTTTTAACTGTGAAAAAGCAACAGGAGATCTCATGGCTCATTTGTGTTCCATTTGAAGCCAAGGCGATAACCAAATCTTCTTAGCAAGAAAGAAAAATAAATTTGCATAATGGAAGATAATCATTTTGTATATTTCTCATTTTTATTTTAAATTAAGGAAATGTGCATTTGAGTTCACAGTAACTGCTTCCAAGACACAGGAAGTTAATAATGCCAGTATTTTGGTGAAGGCTTCATTTTTAAAAATGGAGGAAGAAAAGATAAAGTTCAGATAAAGTGGAATAGCAAAAACCACAAGTAAACATTGTTCTCAGTGGGCATAAATGGTAGACTTTTCACTGGGACAACAAAGAATAGAATATAATAGGACAATTTACATTATCATGCTTGTTATCAAATATAGACTCTCTAAAGATTTTAAAACACGCTGATTTTTTTTCTACCACAATGCCACTACAGTAGTCCTGTGACCCATGTACCATTGCTAGCATGTGGTCCACTGACAGATAAAGCTGCTTCTCACAACATTTAATTTGTTTTTCCATGTTGTTTTAGTGTCTTCTATTTTCTTTTTTTAAATTGCTTCTGTTTCAAGTTAGCTTTGGAATGACCATTATCATTTATGATGAATTTTCTAGTAAGTTCAGGGAATTTTTCAGTCTCTATACTTCATCAAAATTTAGATAGCTATGATCTCAATAACTACTGTCCAAATTTATACACACACTTGGATGATACAACATGATTTATGTGAATGTGTGTGATTACCTGGGACAAATTTGTGTCTGTCTACTGTCTCTGTGTTACAGATTATTCTCTTTGCCATGAGTGTTCATTTGAATGAGTTATTAATTACAGTTCATTTACACCCCACCCTTAGAGGATAGGAGAGTTTCCTTTATATAGAAGTAATTGGTTCTACTTTTCTTGTATCTTGAAAATTAATTTACTGGAATAATACTAGTGTAACTGAAGACTGTTTTGTGACTATCTCTCAAATGCACTACAGTAATGTTCACTTTGACATCTTACACGAAGATGATGGCTTTAGTATTTTCTGTTCAAAATATATCATTAACACAATCTTATTCCTCCATATGTTTGCACTCAATATTTGTTTGATTTCTGTTTGAGTTTATAGCAGGTACTTATATTATTTTTGACAACCGGCTAATTTCTATCACATACATTACTCTGGTTACCAAATCTATCAGACTTCCATAGAAACAGCATATACTGAAGCACTAATGGCATCTTATTTTTTATAGCTTAATGTATTTTAATAGCAAACTTGAACAGCATAGAGGACAGACAACATGAAAAACATATACATACATGTAGGACAACTCACTTAGAAAAGTAGAGTGAATGGATGGAATCTACTGTATGATAAAAATGCTACAAACACTGTTTAGCTGCTAGCACTAAGAAATTTACTTGCTTTTTAAAAAATACAAATGCTGGCATTTTCCAGAAAAAATGTAACAGGTTTATTTATAATTGTTATAAAGTTGAACTGCTGAAACTTGTTCGCTGAAACATTCTGACTTGCATTAATGCTTGATGTTCCCTCATTTACACTGAAAATCCACACAATCAAATGAAAATGGAAAAACTGCCAACACCTGATTGTTGTCCCCTATTTGTCCACTTGTAATCATATAGTTGGGTACCTTTTGACCCCATGGGAGAAAAATATTTAATGTTCAGAACTACCAACAAGAGGAAGAAGAAAAAAATAAATTGAAATGTGTTCCATCTCAGTGGATTCTTAAGCATATTCTCCACATATGCAGCGTGCTAGCTGGCTTTTGGCATGTTACATGTTTGGCACGAATAGCACATAGGTTGGTGTCTTCCAAAAGGCCAGATAGGCCTTACTTGCCTCCTGCAGAGCACAGATAGCTGAGCTCTGGCAGCAAAGATCTCTTTTGAAGTCCTGAGTTATTTGTTGTACATCAGACACTGGAAGGGGATTTTGCCAGTCAGTAGCTCAGCAGACTTCTGATAATGTCTAATTTCACAGAGTGCCACAGTACCAGGCCTGCAATGATGTGGTTTCTTCTCCCCTCCAATAGAGGGCACACTTTTGTGAGCAGTTTTTGTAGCCAGTTGCTTTCTGGGGGCTTTACCACCTGGGCAATTATGTGAGTGCTATAATTTGTAGAGCCATGGTATAAAGACCCCCTTACCACCTTCTACTTTGGCTGCGCTAAGGGACAGAGAGGCAGCACCAGTGTTGAGAGTGATACTAGTGTGGCGGGGGCTGCCAACCACATCCGATTTTTTTCTTAAGAGATTTTTCTTTTATTTGAAAGGCAAACTGACAGATACGAAGAGAGAGAGATCTTCTATTGCTGACTCTCCCCAGATGGCTGCAATGGCCAGGCTAAAGCCAGGAGCCTGGAGCTTCTTCTGGGTCTCCCACGTGGGTGCAGGGGCCCAAGGACTTGGGCCATCCTGTGCTGCTTTCCCAGGCCATAGCAGAGAGCTGGATCAGAAGTGGAAACAGCTGGAACTCAAACAGAGCACTCTGATATGGAATGCTGGCAGGGCAAGTGCTGGCTTAACCAGCTGTGCTATAAATGCTGGCTTTTTAAAACTTCAAAAAAGTTAAAAGTTTCAAAATCAGAATAAAATCATGTTCAGGCTGGCGCTGTGGCTCACTAGGCTAATCCTCCGCCTGCGGCGCCGGTACCCGAGTTCTAGTCCCGGTTGCTCCTCTTCCAGTCCAGCTCTCTACTGTGGCCCGGGAGTGCAGTGGAGGATGGCCCAAATGCTTGGGCCCTACACCCCCATGGGAGACCAGGAGGAAGCGCCTGGCTCCTGGCTTCAGATCGCCGCAGCACGCCGGCCATAGCGGCCATTTTGGGGGTGAACCAATGGAAGGAAGACCTTTCTCTCTGTCTCTGTTTAACTCTGCCTGTCAAAAAAAAAAAAAATCATGTTCAGTCTGGCTGAATATTTATATTTTGTGGAAATCTTGCTTATTGATGTCTCACAAATTTTACATTTGTAATATGTATATGTTTTGCAATGAGTGCAATATTCTAGAACATTAGTGCAGGTATAAAATTTAAAAATGTGTAGTTCACACTCAAAAAAGTGTTACTAATAAGAATAATCAATGTATTTGAAGGGATTGCAAAGTCACTTCAGGTATGGGTAGACCATCAAGTATCTTCCCATCTCTAGAAGGAGAAAACAGGAAAGTATATTCAGCCATATGACGCATACAAGGACCCTAGTTTGAGAATCTATGTGCATATTTAGATACAAATCAGTCTATTGCTAATCATTAAATCCTATAGGTAGAACATACATTCTGGCTTTACTAAGCAGTTGATATGTCATATCATGGTAGTAATTATCACTGTTCTGACATCACAGTCCTCATGTTTCCAAACTTTGTAGAGGTTGCTCAAAAATCATCTCATGTCATACATATAATGGGGTGCTTCACAGGAAATACTGCAGCAACTAAACAACTCAAGCAAGCATTTTCTCTGCTTCTGGGTTTTGTTATAACCCCAGAAGGGTTTTAAGTCTCATGTAAAATTTTTTTATTAATATGTAATACTTGTACATTTTTAGTTCACCAACTCCGATCTTATTTAGACAAGGCCATAGTCAAAGTGGAAGTTCTCTCCTCCCTTCAGAGAAAGGAACCTCCTTCTTTGATGGCCCGTTCTTTCCACTGGGATCTCTCTCAGAGATCTTTCATTTAGGTCATTTTTTTTTTTTTTTTGCCACAATGCCTTGGCTTTCCAGGCCTGAGAAACTCTCATGAGCTTTTTAGCTGGATCTCAATGCCTTAAGGACTGATTCTGAGGCCATTTTTAAGGGGTACAGTGTAATGACTGGAAATCATATATACAGGATAAATCTATTAAGCCGGGTAGGCAGACTTTCATTGTCCTTATCTTTTCCCTATGTTTGGAACCTACCAGCTCCTATTCTCCAGTTCTTTATGTGGTATATAATTGAATATTGTGAACTATAGACACTGTTGATGGAACACTAGAACTTGTTACTTCTGTCTGTGATTTGGTACCTATTAGCTCATCTCCCTTTACCCACCTCCCCAGCCTGTAGTAATCACTAATCTAAGTGCAACTGAACTGGGTTTAAACTTCCATGTTAGGGAGGACATATACAGTATTTGTCTTCTTGTGTCATTTCTTTGTTGCATTAAGTATTACAGCTTCTCATTTAAAGGCCCTCCAAAATTGGTAATAGAAGAGTTTATCTAAATAATTCAGGCAGAAAATTACTTTCCAACAACACATTTTTCCTTATATAAAGGATCACTGAATCAGCTCTCTTATACCCAACATGGCATTTTCTGGCTATTTATCTCACAACAAATACATATGACTGAAATGTGTACTAGTTAGTAACCGGCATAAAAATGTGGAAAACCAAAGGTTCTAATTACAACAGAGTTGTAGTCATTAGTTCAATCTCCTTCTGCTAGTTTATTTTGTAGTTTATTATAATGGTGCTTGGAAATCGCTGAGTAGATTAATGTCTATAATACAATGGCTCTGTAGAAAATACTTTTGTTTTACATGAAACATCCATATAATATGTTTATTGCACAAGTAGTATCTCTTAAGGCACAAATATAAGACATTTGTTTCTCTTACCCTTTAAACCCACTTTAAGGATAGTAATTTCCCTTCCCAGATGAAATTTCAAGCACATATATTACTGTTAGACATTGAAAAAAATCATGTTACATTTAGTCCTAAGAACAGTGTCATTTTTCTAATTATATTCTTATCATTACAATGATCAAAATGCCATAATATAATTAGGACTTTGTTTTCATTTTTTTAACGTTTATTTTATTTAGTTGAAAGGTGGAATTACAGAAAGGGAGGGAGAGAGATCTTCCATGAACTGGTTCACTGCTCAAATGGCCGCAACACCCAGGAGCCTGGAAGTTCATCCAGGTCTCCCACATGGGTGCAGGGGCCCAACACACCAGTCATCTTTCACTGCTTTCCTAGGCTCATTAGCAGGGAGCTGAATAGGAAGTGAAGCAGCCAGGACTTGAATTGGTGTTCATACGGGATGCCAGCGTCAGAGTGTTAAAGCTTATCCTATTGTTTCACAATGCTGCCCCAGGATCTTTTCTTAGTCCCATCCTGAATCATTCTTAGAGTATTTTTTATCTTAAACATCTCCATCCCACTTTAGATTCCTCTTCCTTTGCTCATTCCCTCATCTCCAAATGAGAAGTCAATAGAATCAAGAAGTTTTATTCGACAGAGATGTATTTCTCTGGTGCTTCACACTATATTGGCAATTCCTAAGGTCAGTAAGTATTTCATTTCTGTGTTGACGAATATTATTGGGAGATATTCCAATTGGATCCCTCTAATTTCATCACTCTTCATTTTGGAAACACCTCTGGGGCCAGCACTGTGGATCCACTGGTTAAGTCATGGCCTACAGTGCCAGCATCCCATATCGACGCCAGTTAAATTCCCAGCTGCTCCAGCTCCCTGCTAATGCACCTGGGAAAGCAGCACAGGATGGCCCAAGTGTTTGGGCCCCTGAACCCATTTGGGAGGCCTGGATGAAGCTCCTGGCTCAGACCCAGTAATGTTGGCCATCTGGGGAGTGAACCAGCGGATGGAAGCTATTTCTCTAACTTGGCCTTTCAAATAAAAATATCTTAAAACAAAAAAAAGAAAATATCTCTACTTCGACTGGCAGTTTAAGACACCTCCCTCAGTTCCATTTCTAGGATGTTATAGTCTACAAGCAGAAATTTTAGAAAGAATCTAACAGTTTTAGGGCATAGTCCCAGTAGGCTCCCTCACGTAAATTGCACACTTGATCTATTTTAGTATTTTTTAAGTATCATTTTACTTTTGGTGAATGGGTAGTTTGACTTCCATGGCCTATCTGCTAGTATCTTTTTCAGACAAGAGCCAGTTATTTGTCCTTTTTTAATTCAAATTCTAGGAGGCACAGGTCTTATTTTCTAAATGGTTTACTTAATATTATACCCCACTTATAAAAAAAAGAAACCTCAATTTCAAAGAAGTAAATCATTTTCAACTCCTATTTAAGAACTTTTTAATTTTATATAAGGTGAACAAATTTCATGTATTTCAAATATACAGATTGAGGAGCATAGTGATGCTTCCCACCCTACCCTTCCTCCTCCTTCCTAATGTTGAATTTTTACAATGATATACTTTCTTTTATAATCATAACCCTTCACTCAGTATTCAACAAATAGTAAGAAAACACACACAAACAACACTGTTCCTCAACAGCAGAGACAAGGGCTATAAACAAGAAACAAATCTCACAACGTCAGTTTCTCTCATATGTTACTGTTTTCTTTTTTTCCCCTCTGTTCTTAAGTTTCTTCCTAGAGGTACCCACTATCCAGAAAGTGATATTTATTGTCCCTGAGTTTTCTATTTTGCTGTATCTGTATGGATTCATGATTATTTTTTTCTGTGTATTATCAAACTTCATATAAGGGATGCAATACCATCTGTATCTTTCTGAAATTTGATTTCCTCTCAACTTTGTTTTTAAATTTTAGTGTTAACAGCACATGCACAATTCAGGAGTTTTATAATATTGCAACCCTGAGTAAGGATACATAATATTTATCCATTCATTTTAACCTCTACTGAGCATGTCATTGAAGAAATATACTTTATTAATGTATTTTCTATATAAACAATTCTCTAATTTTTCCTGATGACAATGTTCATGAAAATGTTCCCCCACGTTTTCTAGTTTTTCTGTGCTATATTCATATAAATTGAATAGTTAATCCTAAAGTACAAATCTATTGCAAAGCTTGTCAAATTACTTGTTAAATGACTATGCCATATTATACAACTAAGGCAGAATGTGTGGGCTCTGTATCTCCCATATTCTCATTGAAAATTTTCTATCAGATTTTGGAAAAATTCAGCAATCTGATGAATATTGTATTTTTGCTATTCTTAAATCATTAGTGAACTTGTGTGTGTGTCAACATTTGAAGTTTTTCCTTTTCACTGGGTTGTCTTTGTATCTTTAATTTACAAATGCCTCATATATTTTGAATATTTTTGACTTTTATATGTGGCAAGAAATATCTATTTGGTTTCTGGATGTGAGAGTTAATTCCCACAGATCTGGAACTGAACTGTTCTGCTAAAACTTAAAGGAGTTACATGGCACTGACATTGGCCACTAGTGTTGTTTTGTAATTATGGGTCTGCAAAGTTCTAGGGGTCACTTGTTGTCAGCAGTATTGACTGGTAAGATTGATGATTTGCACCTGGTCTTGATGAGGGACCTTAAGGCCTCTGTCATGGGGACTACATATGCAACAGGACTATGCCTTCGTGACCATCAGGGTAGAAGAAATTCTGGCTGAGAGTCCATTTGGGGCTCCCTGGGTCTACGGTTTTATGTGCACACATGGATGGTTACCTACATGAGTGAAAACTGTGTTCCTGGCTTGAGAGAAAAGGTGTGCCCTTTGCAAAGGTAGGGCACTGGGAGCTTACATCTGGAGGCTCCAAACCTTTGCTGCACAGGAGCCTTTGGTTATGATCCATACCCCGACTTTAGGCTGTTTCCTTATTGTAGCCTTTTAATGCAATTAACTGTAGATTTGTAAGCCCTGTCAGTTGGTTCTGTGAGTCTTCCTTAGCAACTGAACCTCATCTAATGCTGTCCTTCATGCAGTTTGTCACTTAACAGTTTTTATAGTACAATCATTGGTTTCTATAATTAAAAATATTTTGGAATGTCTTTCAGATTGTTTTGTGTTTACACTATTCATATACCTATTTCCTATGTGGGACTAATGTTTCTTTTTAAAAATAATTTATTTGAAGGGCATTCACAGCGGGGGAGGGGGACAGAGAGCGATCTCCCATCTGCTGGTCTACTCCCTAGATGGTCGTAATGACAGGAGCTGAGCCAATCTGATTTCAGGAGCTAGGAGCTTCTTCCGTGTCCCCCACGTGGGTGGGTGCAGGGCCCAAGCACTTGGGCCATTCTCCACTGCCTTCCCAGGTTCATCAACTGGGAGCTGGATTGGAAGTGCAGCAGCTGGGACTTGAACCGGCACCCATATGAGATGCTGGCGCTGCAGGTGCTATGCCACACTGCCAGCATCTAATGTTACTTTGAAACTAATGAACTCATGATTCTTCAGAAAGATTTCAAAAAATGTTAACTGTACTATCATATTTTAAAATATTTTAGTATTATTCAGTAGTGCAGAATTCATAATCCTGTAGTTCTAAGGGGTAGAATGTCCATTATTGAAGTCTCCTTAGTAGCAATGAACTTTGCTTGGACCAAATACAGTTGGCGACAAGAGCTTGTGGAGAAAAATATCATTTCAACTTAACAAAATATCCTGTTTTAAAATGAGTATTTCCAATCTTTTGCAGCATATTATAATAAAATTGATTTACATGTAAGTAAAATGAAGAACAGCATCAAATTACATGGAAAATAACAACCAAAAAATAAAAATAACTTTTGGCAAGATACATTAAGTAACAATGCGCATGTTTTATATACACACATTGTTACTGTGTGTGTATATATATACACAAATACATATGTGCATATACAAAGTCTTGTGTTAAACTCAAATCATTAAGCTATAAATGAGGAGACTTTTGCATATTTGGGAGTGTGTATATATATAATAATACATACATGTCTATTTAAATTCACATTTATAAATTCAGTTAGATAATTACATAATTCCCATCATGCAGAATGTTGTAATGATGATGATGTCTCAAATTTATTTTTTATTGAATATTCTTTTTTGTGTTTTTTTTTTTTGACAGGCAGAGTGGACAGTGAGAGAGAGAGACAGAGAGAGAAAGGTCTTCCTTTTGCCGTTGGTTCACTCTCCAATGGCTGCCGCGGCCAGTGCACCACGCTGATCCAAAGGCAGGAGCCAGGTGCTTCTCCTGGTCTCCCATGGGGTGCAGGGCCCAAGCCCCTGGGCCATCCTCCACTGCACTCCCAGGCCACAGCAGAGAGCTGGCCTGGAAGAGGGGCAACCGGGACAGAATCCGGCGCCCTGACTGGGACTAGAACCCGGTGTGCCGGCACCGCAAGGTGGAGGATTAGCCTATCGAGCCACGGTGCCGGCTACTGAATATTTTTTTTATAGAAAGCTTTTAATAAATATAAATTTCATAAGTACAACTTTTAGATTACAGTGGTTCTTCCCCCCATATCCACCCTCCCACCCCCAACCCATCCCACCTCCTACTCCCTAAGATTCATTTTAAATTATCTTTATATACAAATGATCAACTCTATACTAAGTAAAGAGGTCAACAGTTTACACCCACACAGACACACAAAGAATTAAAGTACTGTTTGAAGACTAGTTTTACCGTTAATTCCCATAGTACAACACATTAAGGACAGAGATCCTACATGGGGAGCAAGTACACAGTGACTCCTGTTGTTGATTTAACAATTGACACTCTTGTTTATGACGTCAATAATCACCGGAGATTCTTGTCATGAGCTGCCAAGGCTATGTGTGCTGGCCTGCAGCACAATGAACCAGGTTTCCTGAAACAGAGAGTGGGAATGCGGGGACAAGGATGCAAAGAATGGAGCCAAGACAAATCCTGATCAAGGCTCATTTATTCAACAAATCCAGTAGTATTTAAACATGACCAGTTGTATACAAGAAGGCACACAAAAGATTTACATATCCAAAAGACTTTTGGGGTTACAAAGAGTTCCTGCTTAACAGATCACAAAATGTTATCAATCATTGATTGATTACAAGGGTATAATAAAACACCTAGGTGATAAATGCTGGTTTCAGGTGTGACTGATTATCTATATCATCTCTTGTGAGAAGTCTAGCAGTGAGATACGG
Organism: Oryctolagus cuniculus; assembly: GCF_051225735.1. Lineage (NCBI taxonomy): Eukaryota > Metazoa > Chordata > Mammalia > Lagomorpha > Leporidae > Oryctolagus > Oryctolagus cuniculus. Next base: position 13,130,922 of record NC_142888.1, read on the forward strand.
TTCTTCCTGCCTCTTCCTGGAATCTCCTTAGCCTTTTGTCTGTGCCAGGATGTCTCCATCCATATGTTTAAGTGTAAACAAATGGGGCGACTGCCTGTGGCTGCCCACATTTCCCCCTTTTTTATTTTTTGAGGCATTGTTCCTGTCTTAGGTTGCCCGTGTCTCTTCTTGTCCTTACCCGTCATTGGACACCCCAGACATCCTCTGAGGCTCCTGTCTTAGGTTGGTACAAGGAGACCAAGTCTTACCCGTCATTGGAATTCAATGCCATCCTTTTTGGCTCAGGGGTGAAGCTGTGAATGCAACTTTAAAATCTCAGACCAAACGGCACCAAATGACACAGAGAGGCCTCGGAATATACAGGGGAGGCACAGAAGAAAAAGCAGGAGCAGCAATAAAGGACCCAGCAACATCAAAGCCAGTGGGTCCATTGAGATCCACCAAAAGAAAAGGGATTAGTTAGAAACATGTGCTGAAGTTCACCTTGTAGCTACTGTACCAGATGTTTTATATAAGGAACATTATTTGAGATATTAAAGCAGCAACCTCCAGGAATCAAGTTACAGCTTATACGATCTTTCAGTAGTAAGTAGTCAATGGCAGCCCGGTTGAGCAACACACCTGTCCGGACCTGATCAAGTTCCTCAGCGATATTGGCTAAGGCAGCAGCAGTCGTGTTCACAGTTTTGGTAACAATACACGCGAGTTCTCTTAATCCGTGAGTGTTTGCATAAGCAAGACCAGCAGCGCCTGCCATGGAGCCAGCATGACCAAAAGCTTCCCAATCCCTGGGAACATGGAAATTATCATTACATCCTTCATAAATCATACGCGTATATCTTCTTTTGTACAGATTATCAGCAGGTTTGAGAAGGAGGGGTGCAACCCGTCCAGGGGAGCATCTACGCCTATCATGGGGAGCTAGAGAGCTATATGCATAATAATCACACAGAAAAACCCATCCTTTAGGAGCTTCACTCCCATTGAAGTGAGAAAGCTGAGTTTTGTTTAATTGCCAAGGCACATAGTATAACCTTTGGGTCAAATTGCTAATTTTTAGAGAAGTAGGATTTATGCCGGTAATTTTTGTAAACTCCTTTTTAGTGGAAGGAACTCCCAGGATATTGTTAGTTAACAGGTTGGTAGGAGAATCGGCTGTATTTACACAAAAGGATGACGTATTAGCCAAGGCAGCTAAATGTAGCCAGAAATTGCTACTTTCAACAGAGAAGGAGGAATTGACCATAAGAGTTACTTTAACAGTTTTAACCAATACATCAACGAGGCTTTTTTTTCCAGAATTGACAAAGGTATACCCCAGAGTCTGACAATGTGACTAGTTTTGATATGCTAAAATCAGTATCTACATGAACAATTTAAAACCAACAGAGTCGGTGACCTAGGTTTGGCTTGATGTGAGCCAGCAAGCTTCATTCATTTTCAGGGGGATCCCCCGATCAGTAATGTTATTGTGATGAAGATCAAGAGGCTGCTTCGTGCATTGTCTGTTTGCCACACCAGTCGCTCAGGTAACCACCGTACTTCATTGTCTTTCTGCAAGAATATGGAAACATGTCCACGTCCCCATATTAAAACAGGGTCAGGTCCATACCATTGAGCAGTTAGAGGGTCTTTCCACTTCACACAGACTTGTTGTCTTTTGGTTTCAGGATGCCAGTGACGATCGGCCGCAGATTTCCCTTGATTATCCAGTATTAAAAAATTTAAAATGAAAAGAGCATGTGATAGCCATTTTTGTGGGGAATGTGCTATGGTCCCATATTCCCCCTATTTTATTTTTTGTAAATAATTTTTTTAATGTGGCGTGTGCACATTCCACAATACCTTGTCCCTGGGGATTATAAGGAATCCCGGTGATATGAGAGATGCGGAAGTTAGTACAGAAGTGCTTAAGAGAATCAGAAGTATATGCTGGGCCATTATTAGTTTTTATTTGTATAGGGGTTCCTAAAATAGCAAAGGCCTGAAGGCAATGAGAGATGACATGTTTGGCAGCCTCACCTGATTGCGGGGTGGCGAAAACAAAACCTGAACATGTTATCTAAAGAGAAGTGTATGTATTTTAGCTTACCAAATTTAGGGAAATGGGTAATATCCATCTGCAAAAGCTATACACCATAGTGAGGGACCCGGAGAAATGCAACACAGGAAGGGCAGGATTTTACAATTTGCCTTGCCTGTTTCTGGGTGATTCCATATTTTAGTCCTAAGGTCTGGGCATTAAGGTGATGTAAATCATGACCACAGGATGCTTTTTAGACTTTGTCAGTCTTTCTTTAAAGGATCTGGCTTCTGAGCCAGAGACTGGAGCAGCTAGAAAGAAACACGTTTATAACTGAAGTTTAGCATCATTTCACATCTTGGCACCACTTTTAATCTAAACAGCCCAATTGGTTATTATCTCTGTGAGATGAGGATATACCTTTTGACATCTCCAGGGGCCCCTCTGGAGGTATCAAAAGTCCAGAGAATTTAAAACTTTGATTTTCAGAAAGTCTGTTAAAGGTGCCAAGAGAACTTAGAGTATCTGGTCAAAATAGAATTCCTTAACATTTAGTCAGGGCGATTTTAACACTTTTAGACCAGATCTGATCATAATAATATTTAACATAACTTTTTAGACTTAATGCTTTTTATCAATCATAACTTAACAGACAGTAGAGTAGACAGATTACTTTGGCAGAATATGGATTCTATGTTTCTTGTTGTCTATGTTTCTTGTTGTCGAAATAATAAAAAAAAACTTGAACATAAGAGCACACAAAATCATCACATAACTCAGAACTATTTAACAGAGTTTAAAAGAGCTTACACGACCGACCTAACTTTAGAAATGGCAGAGTAACTGATTAAGCAGATACTGTTAAAAAGAGATGTTACAGTTTTCACAAAAACAAATTAAGATTTATGATTCAGACCATTTTTAGATATTTACTAACATTAGTACACTTTTTTTTTAAAATAACCCCATTGTAACTTTAGGTCAGTGTAATTTTGGCATTAACACTCAACTTACAGAAAACTCTGTAAACAATGTTTTAAAATCATAAACTTTTTACAACTTTTCATGACTTGCTCATACCTTCTGAAACTTTACACCCGTAGTTACTTTTCCATAGTTTTTAACTGTCATGAATGGGCAACCTCTGAGAATACATTCTGACAAACTCAAACAGTCTCTTATCAAAGATGTGAAAAGTACACATAATACATTTTTCATGTTTTACTTAGCACCGATGCCTAGATGACTTAAGACACTGAGTTATTAATGAATACCACACCATTATCTGAATTAAAAGTCAAAATTACATTTCCATGCTTTTAAGAAACATAAGGACAACACCTCCTGAGCAGCAAACACAGTCACTAGTGCAAGGTTACAACTTTTTTTTTTTATAATGAATTCAAAGGGGGGCAGAAGGAATAACCTTTTCCATAGAAATAGAAGATCTGCATCTCAAACACCCTCCTCCCTTCCTCCTGTCTGATACATCCATAAAGTCCTTTATTTAAGACCTTCAAGAGAAAACTCAGGGAGAAGTTTCTTAACATTTGCAAAACTCAGGGAGAAGTTTCTTAACATTTGCAAAACTCAGGGAGAAGTTTCTTAACATCTGCATCCAAAAAGCCCTTTGTTCCAAGAGGAACAGGTAGGGAAGCAAGACCCATCTCCTTAAAAACCCCCAGCCTCAACTGGACTTTGCGCTCAGCCCTCTGCCTCTCTGCTGAGCTGCCCGCCTAGTCTGGCCAGGAGTAATCTCTCTACTCAACCATGTAACCTCCACCGCCCCCAACTCCCCAGTCTCTCAGGCTCTGTCTGGAGAGGTATCCATCCATCCTTACAGATGTCCCTTCCCTAATAAACCTTGCTATTTTATCTTCCACTAAAAAAAAAAAAAAAAAAAAAAAAAAAAAAAAAAAAAAAAAAAAAAGTAAACTAAAAAACACTAAAGCATTGCAGAGATTAGTGCTACCATCAGATACTTAGAAGATACAGTATTAATGATTCTCATTTAACTCACCTATTAGGCGTTGTAGAAGGCACATGGGTATCATGGAGTGACCACAGATGATTATAAATTTAATCATATGGAGATGCCAGCATAGTGATAGTCTACTAATATGTATAATTCCTTTACTTAGGCCAATGTAGTATAGTGCCATACAGCTCCTTCGAGTCAAGTGGTCATTTTAGGCTCTCAAATTAAGTGCATCTAAAACCCAAGGATTATTCCAGTTCATCATATGGCCAAATATTATTCTATGATATATATGGATGTAGAAATGTCCCAATAAGGGGTAAAGAAAATATTTTGAATTGTATGCTTTTATATCTTGGAACTCGGAAAAATAACATCTGAATCATTCTAGTCTAATTCTCTTTGGGTTGTCAAGTATACATCTATAAGCAACAGTTCAGGAAGAGTAAAAGTATAGGAACTTATAAATATGTGGGTGACGACAGCAACAAAAGTTTGGTTTGGTAGTGTTTAAGCAGTAGAAACCATTTCTAGAAATAAAATATGTGACTGCCTTTGTGGTATCTATACTATGTGTGTGTGTGTAAAATAATGGATTCCTTTTTTACATTCCCATTGAAACCGACTAGGACCCGGGGGATCGGGAGGGGGGAATCCTTTGGGATAAGGAGATTCCGAAAGAGGGGTTTCAAGGGAGTTTCCTTGGCACAAGGCCTTCAGCATCCTGAAACTCTGCAGCAACTTAGTCATGCCTGACTGCAGGGACCGCTTTCCCAAAACGTCACCAACGCTCAGTCAAGTCCCACTGAAATTGGACAAGACCCCCTAAAATCTACACTGAAATGTGGCCCTTCAAAGTTCCCTGGAAATGCTATCCGGGGTGCCACATGTGCTACCGGAATTTAGGGTGCCATACGATTTCACCACGAGCTTATTACTAAATCCCCAATATAAATAAGCCCAAGAGGGTTCTTGCCTAATATTTAGAGAAGAATTCTAAATATTGGCACAGAAAAACGAGGCAGCATGGTACGTTTTAAGCTTTTATTTAGTGAGAAAGATGCATAGGAGAGTGAGAGCTTTATTAAGAGAGAGAGAAATCCGAGTTCATACTGAGCACCAGGAACCAGCCACATGGATGAGCATCTACGCCTGTATCTGGGCCAGGAAGCCTAGAGCACATGGCCCGAAGGCCATGTACCCTGGAAGCGCAGGGCTACAGCAAGCCCCCTCTTGGCAAGAGGCCAGGGAAGAAGAGTTGGGGGCCGGGCCATATCGCGTCCCGGCTTTTAACCCACTTCCAAAGGGGAGTGGTTGATTAACCTGATTGGCGGGTGGGCACCCAGGTGTGGCCAGGTAGGGGAATGAGGCCACACAGGAGCATGACAAAGGTATCAGGTTGGGGCATAAGGTCACACAGGGGCGTGGCGAAGGCATGGTCTTCCAGCTCACAAATCTAATCAATTTTAGCCTGTATGCTTGCCTACTTCACCACTGACATTTGAAAGCAACCCAAGCACTCAGATTCACCCTGCACATGTGCACTGAGCGTCATAGCCACCAGGCTTCTGTGCACATGCTCAGCCAACAGACCTCGCGAATGAGGGGCGCCTGTGCAGTTGTGTGTAAGGCGCTGCTGGGCAACAGTTACTGTGAGCTCAGAGAAGCGCCTGAGCCCCTGGCTTTGGGCTGGAAACAGCTGCCACAGGTGCCTCAGGCCTCGGAGTCTGTGAGAGGTGGCCACCAGTCTCGGCCCAGAAGAAGGCTTGCTGCTTCCCATTTCGGAAGGGGGATCAGGTGTGAAAACGGTGGGTAGGATGAAATCCCAGTCCGGGGCCTGTCAGCGTGGGTGGAGCGGCCTGAGATCCCCTTACATACAGACTACCTGACCTACCTCCTCCTTGACTAGTTCATCCGTTGTCACAGCTTTTGGATGGGCTGTGGAGCTGTTTCCAAGGGTCTAATCATGTCATCTGCAGATATGGACATTTTGATTTCCTCCTTTGAAATTTTTATGCCTTTTCTTTCTCTTTTTCTAACTGCTCTTGATAAGGCTTCCAATACTACATGAAGTAAGAGTGGTGGGAGCTGATATCTTTGTCTTGTTCCAGGTCTGAGGGGAACTGATAGATGACTTTGCTATTCTAGTTTTCCTCCATCTGTTCCTCCAGTTGAATATAGGGCAAAATCAAACTTTCATGTTTTTGGCTTCTCTTAGGATTGTGACTGTTACTTGAGAGTCCCAGTAAGTGTGGTTTTCCTGAGTGGGTAAACGAGTGAATAAAAACAATGCTTCCTGGAGTCGTATTATTTCCCTTTAATGGGAAGAAGTAGCAAAACCAGTAATTGGAAAAATGTTGACAGTAATGAAAATTTTCTGTGAGAATAACTAAATGACAAATTTACTTTAGTTGATTAAACCTGAAAAAATAATCTAGGTGTACTTTATTATATATCTACAAATGTTTTCTCTATGCTTAAATGATACAAAAACTATAGTGGGCAGATCCAAATAGGATGTTCATTTCTTTCTGATATTATTCTTAGAAAGTTTTCTTGATAATGCTTTTTCTCATTTTAACAGACATTTATTTATTTGAATAGAAGAGTGAGAGAGCAAGAGATCTCAAATATGCTGGTTCACTCTCCCAGATTCCTTCAGCAACTCAAGCTGGGCCAGGCTAGATCCAGGAACCTGGAACTCTATCCAGGTCTCTGACTAGGGTGGCGGTGGCAGGGACTCAAGGATCATGAACCACCTCATTCTTGTGTGCATTAGCAAGAAGCTGGATTAGATGCAGAGTTTCCAGGACTCAAAATGGCACTTTGATATGGATGCCATTGTCTCTAGTGGCAGCTTAACCTGCTCCAACTTATGCTTCTTTAACTGCTTCAAACTTCTGTAGAGGTGACATCCAGATGAGGGTTAGGAGAAGAGGAGGATAATGATGTCACCTGGGGATTCTGAGGAAGTGAGCATCACTGTTTATAGTGTTCAAAATAATTTTACTGATCTGAAACATAAAATAGACTTAGTTTCTTTCCTTTTTTTTTTTTTTTTGATTATTTGAGATTGGGTGAGCTAGAGACATGGCATTAGACAATGCTGTCCCAGGATGCAGCCAGGTGCCAGTTAAACAGTTTCAGTCTACCATATGTTTGGCAGGGAATCAACTACTTCAGGCATCACCTCATTCTCAGTGTGCACAGTAGGTTAATCCTCAGCCTTTGGGGCCAACATCCCTTATGACCGCCTATTTTTGTCCCAGCTGCTTCTCTTCCAAACCAGTTCTCTTCTATGGACCGGAAAAGCAGTAGAAGATAGCTTAAGTGCTTGGGCCCCTGTACCCACATGAGAGACTGAAAAGAAGCTCCTGGCTTCAGATTGGTGCAGCTCTGGCAGTCGTGCACATTTGTTTTTTGTTTTTGTTTGTTTGTTTGTTTTGACATTTGGAGAGTGAACCAGCACATGGAAGACCTCTACTCTCTGTCTCTCCGTCTCATTGTCTGTAACTCTACCTCTCAAATAAAATAAGAATTTAAAATCAGGAGCCTCAATCAAGATTCAAAGCCAGGCTTCCTGATTTCAGAATCAGGCATCCTAACTGGTTGCTTAACTATTGGCCAAATACCCACAAATGTGATGCTTAGACTTCCTCATCTCTGCATATGCCCAAAAGGTGTTTTTTTCTGAATCAACCTATAATTAGTAACATAATTATCTGCTAACTGTATTACTTGTGCATAGTATTGTTCTACTAATATGCAGAATTCATTTATTTAGGCCAATGTAGTATAATGCAAAACAGTTCCTTAGAGTCAAATGGCCATTTAGGGCTCTCAAATTAAGTGTATCTAAAATCCAAGGATTATTCCAGTTCATCATATGGCCAAATATTATTCTATGATATATATGGATGTATAAATGTCCTATTAAGGGGTAAAGAAAATATTTTGGGGGCGAGCCAAGATGGCAGAATAGTGAGGGCGCGCACCAATAGTCCAGGAAAAGATAGTTTAATAAAAGTGGAGTTACTGTAGCCACAGGAAAAGGCTCAGGAAAAAATTGCAGAGGAAACTCTTCCAGATCTAGTGGATGTGACACGGAGGACCTACAGGGAAAGCAAGGTCGCCCACTGTGTGGAAGCCGAGTCGCGGGAGCTGCGCCACTGCAGAAGTTGTGCCACAGAGTCTGCGCGCCAGCGCTGGAAGGGGAGGTGAAACAAAAACCTCGGTAACCCAAGACATTGGCAGGGAAAGGCAGAAAGAGCCTAGAGGGAACGAAAGCCCCACTGGGGAAAGTTCACCAGGCAGATTGGAGGAGAGAAAAATGAACAAATAAGGGGAACTGGCACGGACATCTTACAAAGTCAAGCAAGACAAAGAGCAGGCACCATTTTACATATGTAAAGAGGCGCCGGCCATTAGCCAAGCAGAAAAACCTGACTCTGCTGGGGAGAAATAACAGGAGGTTAAGACCTAGTTAGTGAAAGTGTGGAGCTAACGAACTGAGAATGTCAAAATCTGAGGGGAGGGCAAGAGAACTCACCGAGTACACAAACTCGGTAACTTGGGCAAACTGGTGAGAGACTGTTGAGAAATTTGAGACCACACTGAGGGCTGCATAAACTCTTTGTGTGGTCCCAGGGGTAAGCAGACAAATACCCACAGGGCCCAGATTTCATACATCAACTACCCTCAATTCCACTCAGCTATGTAGAATTACTTCCCAACTGAGTCAAAAAAAAAAAAAAAAGAGCAAGAAAGCAAGCGAACAATCTGGGTGAGTCACCTTTGGCACACCCTTAACCCTGAAGAACCAAACAGAGCTCTCTGTCCACACCCATCACAGCCTCTCAGGATCCAACAAAAGCAGACAGTCCACTTAATCTAGAATCATAGTATAACGAGAAGAAACCAAAGAATATCTCCAATATGCCAACGCAGAAACCGAGGTAACAAGAACAAGGAAGACACTACGATGCCCCCAAATAAAAGACACCCCAATTCAAGACTATAAAGATGATGAGATAGAAGAAATGCAACAAGCAGATCTCAAAAAATTGATAAGAACATTAAGAAGTTCTCAAAACCAAATTCTTGAACTACAGAAATCCTTAATGGACAAGATAGAAAATCTCTCTCGTGAAAATGAAATATTAAGGAGGAATCAAAATGAAATGAAACAACTAGTAGAACATGAAACTGATAGTGATGAGAAATCATACTGAAATGAAGAATTCAATTGATCAAATGACAAACACATTAGAGAGCCTTAAAAACAGAATGAGTGAAGCAGAAGAGAGAATATCGGACTTAGAAGACAGAGAACAGGAAAATATACAGTCAAACCAAAGAAAAGAAGAGGAAATTAGAAATCTAAAAAATATTGTCGGGAATCTTCAGGATACTATTAAAAAACCCAACATTCAGGTTGTAGGAGTTCCTGAAGGCATGGAGAGGGAGAAAGGATTAGTGAGATACTAGCAGAAAATTTCCCAGGTTTGGAGAAGAACAGAGACATCCTAGTACAGGAAGCTCATAGAACCCCTAGTAAACATGACCAAAAGAGATCCTCACCACGTCACGTTGTAATTAAACTCACCACAGTGAAACAGAAAGAAAAGATCCTAAAATGTGCAAGAGAGAAACGTCAGATTACTCTCAGAGGATCTCCAATTAGACTCACAGCTGACTTCTCATAAGAAACCCTACAAGCTAGGAGAGAACGGCGAGATATAGCCCAGGTACTAAGAGAGAAAAACTGCCAGCCCAGAATATTATACCCTGCAAAGCTCTCATTCTTGAATGAAGGTGAAATAAAGACCTTTCACAGTAAACATAAATTGAAAGAATTTGTTGCCACTCGTCCAGCCTTGCAAAAGATGCTTAAAGATGTGTTACACAAAGAAACACAGAAACACAGTCATCAATATGAAAGAAGGTAAACGAAGGAAACCTCACAGCAAAAGATCACAGGAAGTTCAAAACATATATTAGAAAATATCTTTGGCAAATGGCAGGGCAAAGTTACTACTTATCAATAGTCACATTTAACGTTAATGGCCTGAATTGTCCAGTTAAGACACTGATTGGCTGACTGGGTTAAGGAACAAAACCCATCTATTTGCTGCTTGCAAGAAACACATCTTTCCAGCAAAGATGCATACAGACTGAAAGTGAAAGGCTGGAAAAAGATATACCATGCCAACAGAAATGAAAAAAGAGCAGGCGTAGCCATCTTAATATCGGACAACATAAACTTTACCACAAAAACTGTTAGGAGAGACAAAGAGGGGCACTATATAATGATTAAGGGATCAATTCAACAGGAAGATGTAACTATTGTCAATGTATATGCACCTAATTACAGGGCACTGGTTTATTTAAAAGATTTGTTAAGGGACTTAAAGGGAGACTTAGACCCCAATACAATAGTACTGGGGGACTGCAATACTCCACTCTCAGAAATAGACAGATCAAGCAGACAGAAGATCAACAAGGAGAGAGTAGATTTAAACGACACTATAGCCCAAATGGATCTAACAGATATCTACAGAACTTTTCATCCTACACATAAAGCATTTACATTATTCTCAGCAGTACATGGAACCTTCTCTAGGATTGACCACATACTAGGCCATAAAGCAAGTCTCAGCAAATTCAAAAGAATTAGAATCATACCATGCAGCTTCTCAGACCATAAAGGAATGAAGTTGGAAATTAGCAACTCAGGAATCCCTAGAGCATATGCAAACACATGGAGATTGACCAACATGCTCCTGAATGAACAATGGGTCATAGAAGAAATTAAACGAGAAATCAAAAATTTTCTCGAAGTAAATGAGGATAACAGCACAACATACCACAACTTATGGGACGCAGCAAAAGCAGTGATAAGAGGAAAATTTAGGCCGGCACCGCGGCTCAATAGGCTAATCCTCCACCTTGCGGCACCGGCACACCGGGTTTTAGTCCCAGACAGGGCGTCGGATTCTGCCCCGGTTGCCCCTCTTCCAGGCCAGTTCTCTGCTGTGGCCTGGGAGTGCAGTGGAGGATGGTCCAAGTCCTTGGGCCCTGCACCTCATGGGAGACCAGGATAGGTACCTGGCTCCTGCCTTTGAATCAGCGCGGTGTGCCAGCCACAGCGCGCCAGCCATGGTGGCCATTGGAGGGTGAACCAACGGCAAGGCAAAGGAAGACCTTTCTCTCTGCCTCTCTCTCTCACTATCCAATCTATCCAATCTGCCTGTCCAAAAAAAAAAAAAAAAGAAGTTTATATCAATAAGTGCCTACATCAAGAAATTGGAAAGGCACCAAATAGATGAGCTTTCAATTCACCTCAAGGATCTAGAAAACCTACAGCAAACCAGACCCAAATCTAGTAGAAGAAGAGAAATAATTAAAATCAGAGAAGAAATCAACAGGATTGAATCAAGAAAAACATTACAAAAAATCAGCCAAACGAGGAGCTGTTTTTTTGAAAAAATAAACAAAATTGACACCCCATTGGCCCAACTAACTAAAAAAAGAAAAGACCCAAATCAATAAAATCAGAGATGAAAAAGGAAACGTAACAACAGACACCACAGAAATAAAAAGAATCACCACAAATTACTACAAGGACCTGTATGTCAGCAAACAGGGAAAGCTATCAAAAATGGACAGATTCCTGGACTCATGCAACCTACCTAAATTGAACCAGGAAGACTTAGAAAACCTAAACAGACCCATAACTGAGACAGAAATTGAAACAGTAATAAAAGCTCTCCCAACAAAGAAAAGCCCAGGACCAGATGGATTCACTGCTGAAATCTACCAGACATTTAAAGAAGAACTAACTCCAATTCTTCTCAAACTATTCAGAACAATCCGAAAAGAGGGAGTCCTCCCAAATTCTTTCTATGAAGCCACCATCACCTTAATTCCTAAGCCGGAAAAAGATGCAGCACTGAAAGAGATTACAGGCCAGCATCGCGGCTCACTTGGCTAATCCTCCACCTGTGGCGCCGGCACTCCAGGTTCTAGTCCATGTTGGGGCGCCAGATTCTTTCCCAGTTGCTCCTCTTCCAGTCCAGCTCTCTGCTCTGTCCCGAGAGGGCGGTAGTGGATGGCCTAAGGGCTTGGGCCTGCACCTGCACAGGAGACCAGGTGGAAGCACCTGGCTCTTCGCTACGGCTGTGCAGATCCGAAGCTACCATTTGGGGGGGTGAACAAGTGGAAAAGAAGACCTTTCTCTCTCTCTCCCTAACTCTGCCTGTTAAAAAAAATTACAGACCAATTTCACTGATGATCAAAGACGCAAAAATCCACAATTAAATTCTGGCCAATAGAACGCAACAACACATCAGAAAGATCATCCACCTGGACCAGGTGGGATTTATCCCTAGTATGCAGGGATGGTTCAATGTGCGCAAAACAATCAATGCGATACACCACATTAACAAACTGCAGAAAAAAACCATATTACTATCTCAATAGACGCAGAGAAAGCATTTGATAAAATACAACACCCTAAAATGCAACACTGTTGCAAACTGGGTTTAGAAGGAACATTCCTCAATACAATCAAAGCAATCTATGAAAAACCCACGGCCAGCATCCTATTCAATGGGGAAAAGTTGGAAGCATTTCCACTGATATCTAGTACCAGACAGGGATGCGCACTCTCACCACTGCTATTCAACATAGTTCTGGAAGTTTTAGCCAGAGCCATCAGGCAAGAAAAAGAAATTAAAGGGATACAAATTGGGAAGGAAGTAGTCAAATTATCCCTCTTTGCAGATGATATGATTCTTTACTTAGGGAATCCAAAGAATGCTACTAAGAGACTACTGGAACTCATAGAAGAGTTTGGCAAAGTAGCAAGACACAAAATCAATGCACAAAAATCAACAGCCTTTGTATACACAGGCAATGCCACGGCTGAGGAAGAACTGCTAAGATCAATCCCATTCACAATAGCTACAAGAACAAATACCTTGGAATAAAGTTAACTAAGGACATTAAAGATCTCTACGATGAGACTTACAAAATCTTAAAGAAACAGGATACCAAAAAAATGGAAAAATCTTCCATGCTCATGGATTGGAAGAATCAATATCATCAAAATGTCCATTCTCCCAAAATCAATTTATACATTCAATGCAATACCAATCAAAATACCAAAGAAATTCTTCTCAGATTTGGAAAAAATGATGCTGAAATTCATATGGAGGCACAGGAGACCTTGAAGAGCTAAAGCAATCTTGGACAACCAAAACAAAAGACGGAGGCATCACAATACCAGATTTCAGGACACACTACAGGGCAGTTGTTATCAAAACAGCATGGTACTGGTACAGAAACAGATGGATAGACCAATGGAACAGAATTGAAACACCAGAAATGAATCCAAACATCTACAGCCAACTTATATTTGATCAAGGATCTAAAACCAACTCCTGCAGCAAGGACAGTCTCTTCAACAAACGGTGCTGGGAAAACTGTACTTCCATGTGCAGAAGTATGAAGCAAGACACCTACCTTACACAAAAATCCACTCAACATGGATTAAAGATCTAAATCTACGACCAGACATCATCAAATTATTAGAGAACATCGGAGAAACCTTGCAAGATATAGGCACAGGCAGAGACTTCCTGGAAAAGACCCTGGAGGCACAGGCAGCCAAAGCCAAAATTAACAATTGGGAATACATCAAATTGAGAAGTTTCTGTACTGCAAAAGAAATAATAGGAAAGTGAAGAGACAACCGACAGAATGGGAAAAAAAATTTGCAAACCATGCAACTGATAAAGGGTTAATAATCAGAATTTACAAAGACATCAAGAAACTCCACAACATCAAAACAAACAACCCACTTAAGAGATGGGCCAAGGACCTCAATAGACATTTTTCAAAAGAGGAAATCCAAATGGCCAACAGGCACATGAAAAAATGTTCAAGATCACTAGCAATCAGGGAAATGCAAATCAAACCCACAATGAGGTTTCACCTCACCCCGGTTAGAATGGCTCACATTTAGAAATCTACCAACAATAGATGCTGGAGAGGATGTGGGGAAAAAGGGACACTAACCCACTGTTGGTGGGAATGCAAACTGGTTAAGCCACTATGGAAGTCAGTCTGGAGATTCCTCAGAAACCTGAATATAGCCCTACCACATGACCCAGCCATCCCACTCCTTGGAATTTACCCAAAGGAAATTTTATTGGCAAACAAAAAAGCTGTCTGCACATTAATGTTTATTGCAGCTCAATTCACAATAGCTAAGACATGGGATCAAGCTAAATGCCCATCAACAGATGACTGTATAAAGAAATGGGACATGTACGCTATAGAATACAATGCAACAGTAAAAACAATGAAATCCGGTCATTTACAACAAGATGGAGGAATTTGGAAAACATCATGCTAAGTGAAATAAGCCAGTCCCAAAGAGACAAATAACGTATGTTCTCTCTTATTGGTGACAACTAACTGAGCACCTAAAAGGAAACCTGTAGAAGTGAAATGGACACCATGAGAAACAGTGACTTGATCAGCCCTTGTCCTGTCGAGGAGCAACTTACTACTTTATTCCTTTTAGTATTTTCTTGTTCTTCTTAATACCATTGGTTGAACTCTTTAACACACAATACTTAGGTGTTTAAATATAACTGAAAAGTGATCCCTGCTAAATATAAGAGTGGGAATAAGAGACAGAGGAGATGTACAGTTCAGCACATGCTCAATCGGACTTACCCCTAATGGTAGAGATAAATGTTCCAGAGAATTCCAATTCAATCCCATCAATGTGGCATATACCAATGCCATCTCACTAGTCCAAGTGATCAGTTTCAGTTCATAATTGATGATAATGATAGGATTAAGAATCAAAGGGGTCACATAAACAAGACCAGTGTCTGCTAACAATACTTCATAGAATTAAAAAGGAGAGAATAATCCAACATGGGAAGCGGGATACACAGCAGACTCATAGAATGGCAGATGTCCTAAACCGCACTCTTGCCTCAGAATCAGCCCTCAAGGCATTTGGATCTGGCTGAAGAGCCCATGAGAGTATTTCAGGCATGGAAAGCCAAGAAACTGTGGCAAAAAATGACCTACATGAAAGATCTGTAAGATCCCAGGGGAAAAAAGGGGACATCAAAGAAAGAGGTACCTTTCTTTGAAGTAGGAGAGAATTTCCACTGACTAAATAAGATCGGAGTTGGTGAACTCAAGAGGCTTCCATAGCCTTGGCAGCTCATGACAAGAGCCTTGGGTGATTACTGACCTCATAAATAAGACTGTCAATTGTTAAATCAACAACAGGAGTCACTGTGCACTTACTCCCCATGTAGGATCTCTGTCCTTAATGTGTTGTACTATGTGAATTAACGGTATAACTAGTACTCAAACAGTACTTTACATTTTGTGTTTCTGTGTGGGTGCAAACTGTTAAAATCTTTACTTAGTATATACTAAATTGATCTTCTGTATATAAAGATAATCGAAAATGAATCTTGATGTGAATGGAATGGGAGAGGGAGTGGGAGGTGGGATGGTTGTGGGTGGGAAGGAGGTTATGGGGGAAAAAGCCGCTATAATCTAAACGTTGTACTTTGGAAATTTATATTTATTAAAAAAAAAGTTGCAAGTGGAGAGAGAGTTATTTGTTCACACCTCCCTTAAATCAAGCAAGAAATTTTCCTTATCTACTTTTTTGCAGGAATGCACCTCAGAGAGTGGGACACATACATGTGCTGATGGGAACAGGGAAATCATGACTGTAGCTCAAGCTAAATGATTGTAGACCGTTGCTTGACAGGTACTGGCTTTCTCAGCAAAAAACCCCAGAAAAGTAAATTAAGGCACTTAAAAAGGTATTTAACTTCAGGTGCTTTCCTGGATGATAATAACCAAAAAATTTAATAGAATATGCCACTAGAATCTGAACGACTTATTTTTTTTTCTCTGAATCTTCCCAATAAGACTGGAGGAGCTTCCCATTTTCTTTGGTCTTTGTTACAGAGCAGGGGATAAGCAAAGGCATAAGTTCATGTGTTGATCAGTACTAACTCACTAATGAAACTGGATACTATGACCTGGAATATGTACCACATCAATATTTAAATTCTTATTTAAGATTCTTATTGAGTTCACTAATTTGTTTTCAAGGAACTACTGGAGTACATATTATTTGTCAGATACTTTTCTCACTATTGGGTGCCAAGCAGTAGCAAATGCTGCTTAAATTACAATAGAACTATGCAGAAAATAGAATAAACTGGGAATAATCCATTTGTTGCTAAGTTTATGGAGTAAAATAAGGCAAGGCGTATGGATGGGGATTTTTGAGGTTGTGAGATCAGGATTCAGTAGTCATAAGTTGGTTAAAAATGCCTGAGAAAATCTTATTTGAATGAAAACCTGAAGGACAAGAAATAAAGAACCATGTGGGTATCTTTAGAAGAGAAGTCCAGGCAAGTAAAAAGATGAAGATTTTCATTCAAGGGTATGTGAGAACTAAGGCATATTTGATTTCCTTAACCTTTTAGCTTAGAGTAGGGTTTCTCAACATCCTCACTAATTCTTTGTATTAGGGTCAATTCTGAGTGTTACAGGATGTTAATATCATCCTGCGTTCTATGCGATAGAAGCCAATAGCACCCTGCAGCTAATTAAGATGACTAAATATATTCAGAAATTGCCAAACATTTCTTGGGAAGCAAAATCAACTCAGCTGGGAACCACTGGCTTGGGGTCACATAAAGAAAATGGCCAAATGTATTTTTCCTCAACTGTAGAGCCATCATCTGTGTGGCCCATAAAGTGAAGAATACATTCTTTGATTCCATTCTTTTGTCTCATTATCTTAGGAGTTTGGACGTAGGTAAGGTGGGAAGAACTCTGAAACATATTTAGATGATACTCCTGTTTCTGACCTTTCTTGTGCAACACTACGTATATTTTCTCTAGCCCGGACCAGGCTTCAGTCAAATCACATCCTTGACTATGCATTAGACTGGGCCTCTTTAATATATTTTCATTCAATAGTAAGTGCATTTGTAGGTTAGGGAAGCAGTGGCAGAAAATGTTCTGAGTAGAACCAGAATTCTCTCCTCCACCATGCAACCTTGACACACTCTAACACCTTAGAAAGTTCAGAAGCAAAATCTAGACTGACAAACCAAATGCTTAGAGTACTTTTCACAAAAATGATTTTCAAAGCTCTAAGTGAGACAACTATAAAACCTAGAGGTTGTAACCTATAGGCATCTATATAACCTAGAGGTTAACAGGCGTATTGATGTTTCAGAAAATTGTCTCCTGGCTAACAACAATCACAAAGATAAGAGATATATATGCCAACACATACATGTAATTATGATTTCCATAAAGAGCTTCACTTATTTTGGTTACATAGACAAAAGGTTATATAGAATTTCAGTAGTATTATATGAAACATTAATTTGAATGATATTAAGTATTTTTATAAATTAGTTTACATCTCCAAACCTGTATCATTTTTCTTTTTAAAGATTTATTAATTTGAAAGTCAGCGTTACACAGAGAGAAGGAGAGGCAGAGTGAGAGAGTGATCTTCCATTCGCTGGTTTCCTCCTTAATTGGCCACAATGACCAGAGCTGCGCCAATCCAAAGCCAGGAGCTTCTTTCGTGTCTCCCACGCAGGTGCAGGGGCCCAAGGACTTGGGCCATCTTCTACTGCTTTCCCAGGCCATAGCAGAGAGCTAGATTGGAAGTGGAGCAGCCAGGATGCAAACTGGCACCCATATGGGATGCCAGCACTGCAGGTGGCGGCTTTACCCACTATACCACAGCACTAGCTCCATCATTTTTCAGTTCTAAAACACTTGATACCTAACTTTTGGCTTAAACATATTATTTTGAAATATGACCTATTATAACTTTACAAGTAGGTATTTTTAATTTATGTAAATAGTATTTTTTCACTTAGCTGTATTTTTAGGATTAATATGCACTGTCACCAGCATTCTTAATTAATTGTTTCTAAGTAGTACATTATGGTCAGTTATTGCTACAAGTTTTTTCTATACACTCTCCCAGTAAGGCACACATATAAATTCATATGTACTTGTCTATTTCTTTTAAAATCATATTTCTGATGTATTTTCTTATTTAATTACTCTAATGAACAAACATTTAACTTAATCAAGTTGTTTTGCAAACATTTTGTAAGTTCATCTATACATCATGAATATATATTGACTTTCAGGGACTAATCACAGGATTCAGGAATATTTAACAAGCAGATTCATTCTATAAAATTTTAAATTTTTCTGAAAACTACTGAAAAACTTCGTATTTCCATCATTTTTCTTGGGGGAAGTGGACAAATTTTTAGCATTTCCTAATGATTGGATGGCCATACCTAATTACAGAGTTTTTGTATGTTTGGGGTTTTATGGGTTTTTTTGGGCTTACTACTAATTTCATGAGATTTTTAATATATTATCATATATAAAAATTGTTTTCTTAAAAAAATTGTTTCCCACTGAATGTTTCCCCTTAAAATTGAAATATAATTACTTTGCTTATTTAAAATTTAAATATTTCAAGTGAAAGTATCCAAAGGGATGCAGAATTTAATAAAGCTTAATTTAAACATAAAGTAAAACACACATGATGATTTTCCTACTATTATGACATTTCTGATACCACCATCAGAATCAAAAATCTTTGCAGGGTGGAGGGGCTGTGTTGTGGCACAGCAGGTTAATCTGTTACTTAGAATACTGGCATCCCATATCAAAGTGTTGGTTCTGGTCCAGGCTACTCTACTTCCAATCCAGCTTCCTGCTAATGTGCCTGCGACGGCAGTGGAAGAGAACCAAAATAACTTGAGTTTCTGCCACAATGGGAGACCTGGATGGAATTCCTGGCTCCTGGCTTCAGCCTGACCCAACCCCAGCTTTTACAGGCTTTTGAGGAATGAACCAGCAGTGGAAACTCTCTCTCCTGCGCTGTTGCTGTGCCTTTCAAATAAATAAACAATTAAATACATACATACACAGGGATCTCTAGGTTCCCAATTTAAATGTGCTTATTTAATGCTTACTCAGTGTTTCTCACAGTCTATTCCCTATATCAGCAGCATAACCATAACTTATGCACTAGTTAGGTCTTCCTTCCGTTGGTTCCTTTCTTTCTCTCTGTGCTCTCTAATTCTGCCTGTCAAAAAAAAAAAAAAAAAGAAAAGAAAAGAAAAGAAAAGAAATACAAAGTGTAGGGGCTGGCACTGTGGCATAGTAGTGCTGCCTATAGCGCCAGCAACCCATATGGGTACCAGTTTTGAGTCCTGGCTGCTCTAGTTCCAATCCAACTCCCTGCTAATGCGCCTGGGAAAACAATGGAAAATGGCCCAAGTACTTGGGCCCCTGCACCCATGTGGGAGACCTGGAGGAGGCTCCTGGCTTCGGCCCAGCCCTGGCTGTTGCATACATCTGGGGAGTGAACCAGCAGATGGAAGATCTCTCTGTCTCTCCCTCTCTCTGTGTAACTTTCAGATAAATAAAAGAAAATCTTAAAAAAAAAAAGTGAAAAAAATGCAAAATTTAGGCCTTATCACAGAGGTGTTGAATCAATCAGTAATTCTGAGGGTAGAAGAGAGTTCCCACCAGTTGTGTTCCAATAAGCCTTGCAGGTAATTACGATGCATACCAACATTTAAGAACAATACTGCACATAGAATAGTGCTTACCATGCTGTTTTGAAATGATACTCTTGACCACTGAAGGTAGAAGAGTTCCAGAAGAAACAATATTTGTCCCATCCTTCGATGAACCCTGAATATGCATGCAGAAGCTGGCACATAGAAGACTTCCTTCATCTCTCTCTGGTTTGTGATCTGGTTGTTATGTTTTTAAATAATGGATACACAAGTAATATCTTGGGAACAACATTCAAGAAAAGGAACATTGGACAAATATATATTCCCAGGGAGCCACAGTTATTTTGAAGGTTCAAAGTCTACTTACTATATCGTATATGCAATGAGTTTAAATTCATTCAAAGCCTCTTGCACTTAGATTGGAGTAAGAGAATGGCTGCCATAGTAGCAGATCTCCCCAAATGGTCTCCTTTTATGAGCTCATCTCTTTTGTATCACTCAGTTGAGCAACAGATAAGGACTTCAGAAGCCACTTGGATAGAGTGCCACTGAAACAGAACGTAGAAACTCATGTTAGAATACGAAGGCTTTTGGTATTTATGGTTTTGGCATTTGAAGTCTCTGGCCTAAATTTTGCATGAAAGAATATGTGGCTTTCAAATCCTAGTTCAGGAACTGCACTGGTAAAACTTATCCCTATGACTATGGGCACATAATATATCCTCCCTGTCAGGCAAGGGGACAGATCTTAGATAACCACAATGCAGTAGCTGCTGTATACTTCTGTGGCCTTGACTTCCTCAAGACAGGTTTGCCTTCCCACAGGGACATGGGGTGGGCAAATCTGTTAGTCCAAAAATCCCACATCCTTTAGCTTTAGAGAGCGGGTTTCAAAGTCAGTTTTCAGATTCAAATCTTAATTCTGTTTCCTACTGCCCCTTAGGACTCTAAAAGATATTTTATTCTGTTTATAATTGTTTTGATTTTGGAAGAAGAGACACATTTCAATAACTTCCCCATTTAGTGAAGCTAAAATGAGAGGAAAAACAAACCTAGGGCTGGTGCTGTGGTGTAGTGAGTAAAGCCACTGCCTACAGTGCCGGTATCCAACATGGGTGCCAGTTCAAGTCCTGGCTGCTCCACTTCTGATCCGGCTCCCTGCTATGGTCTGGGAAAGCAGTAGAAGATGGCCCAAGTCCTTGGGCCCCTGCACCTGTATGGGAGACCTGGAAGAATCTCCTGGCTTCAGATTAGCTCAGCTCCGGCTGTTGCAGCCAACTGGGGAGTGAACCAGCAGATGGAAGACTGGAAGAATCCGTCCCTTCCTCCCTCCCACACACTGCCTCTCCTTCTCTCTCTGTATAACTCTGAATTTCAAATAAATAAGTCTTTAAAAAAAAAAAAAAGCTAGTACAACTCTTGGTTATCAACCTAGGAAAACTTCCTCAGTAGTAATATTAGATGAGGTTGAGCTGACTATATCATGTTAAAATGACACAAGTAAGGCCTGAGCAGTAATACAAAGAAAAGTCATCCCAATGCAGTCCACATGATACTATCTAGTTTCCTATAAATGCAAATTCCCAGGTGCCTACTTAGCCAATATGACTTTAAGATCTATGTTACAGAGAATTCTATAGCTCAAAAGCAACAAAACAGATCTAAAGCTTTTCGTGGTTTTTACTAGATAGATGCTGAACAGCCTTCTCATTGAGAGACTCATCAATTTCCTCACATTAAAACCAGGCCTCCCTGACAGTCAGCCCTCATGTGTGTCACCTATACACCAGCTAGGGATTCACATTCTCAAACCCAACAATACACTCCTACATACACTGGACCTCGAGGATCCAGTTTGAACAAAATAAATTGAACCAAACTCCTGAGGATTCCCAACCCACCAAAGTGTGAGGAAGGCAATCTCAGAATCTCTAGCTTTCAAGGTTTTCTCCAAAATGGCATCCCTGGGTGATGCTTGAGAAACAACTAAAATCGATCATTGCCATCCCATTCTGAGTGACTGGAAAAGAG
Organism: Oryctolagus cuniculus; assembly: GCF_051225735.1. Classification (NCBI taxonomy): domain Eukaryota; kingdom Metazoa; phylum Chordata; class Mammalia; order Lagomorpha; family Leporidae; genus Oryctolagus; species Oryctolagus cuniculus. The sequence continues at coordinate 13,152,595 of NC_142888.1, forward strand.
GTCACCCAGGTGACCTACACTGCAAGTGTTCTGATGCTCTCCTAAAGATTCTCATGAGCAGGAAGTTTGAGAAACACTGCTCTAGGCCCACTTTGCCCACACTACCAGACACAGTGGAAAATGATCTGATCTTTTGAGAAATCTCAGAAAAAGGATGCTCAAGTCACTCATTTCCAAGTACTTTCACCATGTGGAGAGCACTGATTGATAGAGCCAGGGCATTGTCACCCCTGGGCTGTAAAGAGGGGGTAGTGTTAGCTAAAATATTTGGAAAGAATAGGAATAGGAAATTTTGGAACTTAACAGTGTTCAGAGTAAATATAGCTGGGAAAATAATCAACTTTATGTAGAGTGGGTTTTTTTTTTATAATTCATATATCCTATTTGTTTCCTGTCTGTAACTTCAGGGATTTTCTTGGTTATGTTACTCTGCACGCATCCTTTGGAAAGAAAAATATATTTGTGTCCTTAGAAGTTGTCTATTTTTTCCTGAATTATAGAAAAAGAATTGCATTAGATTTGTCACATTTTAAAACTCTTACATGTACCAATCTAAATGAATCTTTAATCAATAACTGAAATTCATATACACAAAGGTATATTTCTTGCCTATGCATAAGGGCAAGATAATTTCTTAAGTTTGCAAGAAAAAATAATTGCATATTTCAAAGGTGTCAAGTTAATCAAAGTTATGCAGTAATATTAAGAAATAATGGATATAATATTAGCAAAACATCAAAGGTTATTATGATGATGTAAACAGTTATTACTACACATATCTGAAAGGAACAGTCTGGAACTTATTAAAAGAAACATATTAAGAGGTGGTCAAATATTTTTACATGAAAACTTTAAATATCTGCCCTCAGGGCAGGCACTGTGGCACAGCGGGTTAAAGCCCTGGCCTGTGGCACTGGTTCTAGTCCCGGCTGCTCCACTTCTTATCCAGCTCTCTGCTATGGCCTGGGAAAGCAGTAGATTATGGCCCAAATCCTTGGGCCCAGGCACCCACGTGGGAGACCTGGAAGAACCTCCTGGCTTCAGATCAGCTCAGCTGTGGCCGCTGCAGCCATTTGGGGGAGTGAACCAGTGGATTCAAGACCTCTCTCTCTGTGTAACTCTTTCAAAGAAAATAAATCTTAAAAAAAAATCTGTTCACTCATAGTGAAAATATTAAGGGAAATGAAAGGATCAGCAATTATAGCCATAAAAAGAATACTTTGCAACCTGCACTTGACAGGCCAGGGTTTCTCCAAGGATGCCCAGTTCCAAGATTGACGATGGGCCCTGGACCTGCTCCTGACAGGTAAACTTTAACACTTGTAATGCTGAGTCTAATCAGAATGTCTCTGAATAGCGGAAGTTGTGATCACAACATGGTTTCATGCTAACAATGAGATATGTGTTGAGTGTGGGTTTTCACTGGGATACTAGCCAAACTATGTCAGTTTGCCCTGTAGAATGATTAGAAAGTGTGGAGTTAAAAACAGTCATACGAACATCCTGTGTTTACTCTACTGCAACCTGAGGAAGCTTACCTGGTTGGCAACATTTTGGGAATATGATCACAAATCTGTACTGGGGGAATAAGAACAGTGTGTGTGAATTCAGAAGACAACAGCCGCAGGATTGATGCAAGACATCTTAGAGTACTCCTTAGTCATCATTTCTCATGCCTGTTTTTTTTGTTTGTTTGTTTTGTTTTTGGACTGTAGTATCCTGGAAGCATCAGTAGAATGACGATGCTGGGATCTGAAAAGGAATCATGGAATCTGGAGTTGGTCACTATGTTCTGCCCAAATGCTAACGAGTAAGACTATTACATGTGAACAGTTTGCACATCCAGGTGGTTTAATGGGTTAAGCTGCCGCCTGCAGTACCGGCATCCATTTGGGTGCCAGTTTGTGTCTCAGCTGCTCTACTTCTAATCCAGCTCCCTGCTAATGCACTTGGGAAAGCAGAAGAAAATGGCCCATGTCCTTGAGTCCCTGCACCCACATGGGAGACCCAGGTTAGTCTCCTGGCTTTGGCCTTGCCCAGCCCAGTCTGTTGCAGTGTTTTGGGGAGTGAACCAGTGGAGGGATGATATTCATTCTCTCTCTCTCTGCCTGTCAAATAAAATTAATATTTAAAAAATGTTACTAATTGTGTGGAGGGATTCCCATATCAACTCCCAAAAATTCCTGGGCACTCTTAAAATTAATCTGCTGTGATCCTCTTTAGCCAATGCTACTTCTACATCATCCCTCATGGATTTGAGAGAAAAACATTGTTTCCAGACAGCTGGAGTATGGGACTAGAAAGAAATACTCCTTTTGGAAAGAGAGAGGGAGGCAGGGAAGGAGGAAGGGGCTATTATTATATTCTTTGAATTCTATGTTTAAAATATATTAAATGTTAAAAACTAAAAAAAGACAAAAAATAAAAATATAAATATTCCTTTTAGAACAAATTCCTCCCTATAAGGTGTGCAGACAGTTCAGATAAAAAAAAAAAATGAAGCAGCAGTGGCTGCATACTGCTGTGGCCTCAGACACATTCCCAAGAACAAGTTCAGCAGCATGTGAGGTTTTGGGGCTGGCACAGCTGTTGACCTTCAAACTCCACATACTGCTTTAAAGCAGATCTGGAAGTCTAGCTCAGCTACACTCCAGTGTCAGCTCTTATATTGGCCCTGTACACTCTGTGAAGTTACCACATTCACACCATCATCTCCTTTCTGAGGAGAAGGGCTATGACTCAATGGCTTCCTCATGCCATGAAGCTAAATTGAGATGGCCAAGAGAAACCGATAGGGCAAGTACTATTACCTTCTGAGGTGGCTCTCACGGATAGTTGTCCTAAGCAAAGATCACACCCTCTCTGTTTCAAAGGACTGGACTAGAGCAGTAATTCTCAAATTGCTATGCCTGGCTGTAGCAGTGACATTGCCTGTAATCTGTCTAGGAATGGAAATTCTTAGGGGCCTAATAACCCTGCACAATTCCAAGGTCTACGTTACCTGAGGACCCTCTCCTAAAAAGAACACACCAACAAACTATTCCTGACTCTTTCCAGACAGAAGCAGAGTAGGTTCCTCACCAGTAGACTTGCAGCCTTCCTCAGAGCAGAGTCACGTGTTCCATCAAGATGTCCCTCATGAGCACCAATATTCTCCGCTCCACTTAGACATACCAGCATGAGCTGGAACTTAAAGAGAGGGTGACACCAAAGTCAGTTTAACCAGTCCTCCAAGAATCTGAAATTGGCTAAGGACTGTGGACACAATCCTGAAACTGGTTTTCTAGTGTACCTACAAATGGCATCTGACAGATGAAAGGCAGGTAATCTCAACACTAAGCTGTACAAAGTAGTGCAAGCTAACATACATGGAAATGAATTTGACATATGTGTCAAATGAGAGGAATACACTTGAGAAAGCAAGAACACTCAGAGTGAGCCACAGATCCATACTTCATCACTGAACAAGATAGACTGTGTTTCATATTAATTTCTTTGCCTGTTGGTGCACTCAGTGGTAAACTTCCTATTGTTTAGATTGATAAACTGTTTGGAAAGGAAGGATTAACAGGTGTCCAAAAAAACATTGATTAAATGTTCCTGAATTAACTAGACAGCAGCATTGGACTTTTCACTTTTGAAAAATCTCCTATTGTTCCAATATGAGTTAATTGTAATCACTAGAACATATAGTGCATTCAAACATGAACACTGCTTACAAGTGAGCCCAAGGTTTTCTCACTAGAGTTTATAAGAAGGAAAATATGAAACCAAAGAGATAAAAGATATAATCACTCAAAAGCACACAAATTAAGAAATATTGCATGGCACAATCAGCAACGTGTCAAAGGTAAAACCAGAGATACAAAGAGTGAGGAGCACAAAATCTAAGCTTGGAAGGGATCAGAAATGCACAAGTGTCAAGCACTCCAGGAAAATATATCAAACGCCTTTGGAAATCAAGAGATCATTAGGATCTCAAGCTTTGGAGTCTGAAATTCTTCGATGAAGATGCAGGAAACAGAACCTGTGGCTTTGAAGCTCCAGATCAAGGCAGGGTTTCTGGAAAACATGGGAAGAAGAGGTATATACCTTCAAAAACTCCATTTATGTCAGGAATCAAGAGTACCTTGGTCTGGTGCTGGGGCATAGTGGGTAAAGCCGCTGTCTGCAGTGCCAGCATCCCAAATGGACGCCAATTCAAGTCCTGGCTTCTCCACTTCCAACCCATCTCTCTGCAATGGTCTGGAAAAGCAGTAGAAAATGGCCCAATGCAACGTGGTGCATTCTTGAAGGCCCTTTCAACTGAATTCATACGGCTAAAATACAATCAAGTCCCTGAAACAAGAGTGGGCCAATGGTACCACCCAGAGCCACCACACAACGAACGAAAAGAAAACACACTCACGGAGCACAGCAGCTCTCACTCACAGCTCACCTGGGCTTGAGGAAACGAGCGAAGCAGCAGCAATAACCCAGCAGGTGACAGAATGACATACGAACCCACACGGAGAAGCAGGAGTAACTTGAAATTACAAGAGAAGGCTCAAAAAGTTCTAACCGAAGAATAAGAAAACACAGTAGAAAGCATTCAGGCTCAAGGTCCAGAAAGCAACGTGAGACCTGGAGGGAGCACACAGACAAGCGAAGTCGGGCATTCGTGGAAGCGGCACTATGTGGCCAAACTGTCTCCACACTCTGGAATGCTGCAGCTGATTTCACGTATGCTTCATCTGAGCGCCAGGAGACAAGGAAAAGAGAAGCACTAGTGCACCTGGAAGACGACCCACAACACACAGCCTGTGGAATAAGGAGAAACTTAGAGGTTCGATGGGAGACATGCCAAGTGAAAGCTGGAGGATCAGACATAGGTCAAGTCCCTTCGGAGCTCCACCAAAACCACCTTCAGGATCACGAGTGGTAGCAAAGGGTAAAGCCAGAGACCGTCATCCACGGTGACCACTGGGTCGCTTCTCTGAGGCTCCTCCCTGGGGCCTCCCTGGGAGGAGGCCTTGAGCGCCAACTGACCCGGCCATCGCCCTCACACCCTGTATCGCTGGAGACCAGGGGTCGCAGGGGCCCAAACTGCTCAGAAACCAATGGGCCTAAATGTGGTAGCAAAGGGCACAGTCCCGCCTCAACCCCGGTCCGACGAGGTGGCCCACAAGGCCTTCCTCGCCCGCGGGACTGTGACCGCACAACTTCCCGTGGTCACCCCCAAGCAAGCTGGTGGTGGCATTTCCCCGGGGCACTGACCAGCCTAGGCCAGTGGGCCAGGCAAAGGGACCGCTGCCACATGGGTACTGGCACCGTGCTCCTGCCCTCCAGAGGCTTTGCCCAGCTCACCTGCTGGCCAACGCCGAGCCCATGTGGTCCGGCGTCCAGGCAGGCAGCTCAGTCACTGGGGGGTGGGACACCCTCGGGGCGAAGGCAGAGTTGCAGGTACCATCAGGGGTTCTCCAGCAGGGTGCCCCTGGAACCGTGTCTTCCACAGGTTTGCTTTTCCATCTTGCCACTGTAACAGCGGGCAGGTGGACAACAGCACCACGGCCTGTCCCAGGATGCTTCTCTGGCACAGATAGGTGTTGTCAGGCAAGTTGGGGGTGGGGAGGGGTGTCCATCCATCCATCCTCCTGCAGCCCAACATGAAGGACCGTGGCCTGGCCCGAGGCTCCGGCCGGCACGATGCTAGTGGCAGATGAGGAACCAACTGCCTGCTGAGGGGGTCTCGCAGTGCCCCCGCGGGGCACACAGGGCATCCTCAAGAGACCATGCCAAGGAGCCCCAGGGGGCCGGGCAATGGCCGCGGGCTTGTTGAATCTCACAGGCATCGCAGAAAAGCACTGGGGAGGAAGCCAGCCGTGCTGCTCTGGCACCCATCGGCGGCGGCGAGTCGGCAAGTGTACCCTTGGAGCTGCCAAGGGCCAGTGGCGCCCACTGGAGAAGACCTGATGCCAAGATGTGCTACAGTGGGTGTCCTCAGGCTGCGAGCCGAGCCCCACCCCAAACCCACTGCCCACCACCACGTCCTGGGATTGACCGCCTGCTCCCAGCGGTCCAGCCCTTGTGGGCGCCCATGGGCTGCGTATGTGTCCCAAGGCAATGCTTGCAGCTGGGGCCTTCCGGGGGCCATCAGAGAGTTAGAAGTTGAGGGGCAGGCCCCGCCATCGGGTCCCAGCAGGCACCCGCGCAAGTCAGTCCGATGGGCTCCCCCCTCCAGCCTCGCTGCTTGCTCTGCCTTCGCTGCCTTGCCTCCCGTTCGCCAGGCACATGGGAACTCCCTTGCCTTACCCTTGCCGCCGCTCAGCCCAGATAAATGTCCTTTCTTCACAAGCCATCCCTGTGGCCTTCTCTGCTCCAGGTGCACAGCGCTGACTTCCAAGGCAGGCCCACCTGTGCGGGCAGGCAGGGATCTCATCGGAGCTCAGCTTTCCTGGGAGCAGGCCTCGCGTGCACCACGGCCCTCGAGGCCTTTCAAACTCAGTCTGCGCGAGGAACGTGCCACCCTGGCCCCCAGGACCGGAGCACACCCACAGTAGCTCCTTTGGCGGCCACGCCACGTGGCTACACCCTCTCCCCTCTTAGGACGCGGCTGCTCTGTTCCCACTTAGGGCTCATCTGAGTGCCGGGGAACCCAGGGAGGAAGAAAGGCCTCAGCTCATTTGGCCCCGGGACCCCAGGCGGACCTCCCTGTGGTGCTGGGAGGACCTTGGGGTTTTTCATGGGACCCGCTGTAGGATCCGGCCCCGAAGCATGTGGCTGTCCAGCTCCAGGCAGCCTTGTGGAAACACATGTGAGGGCACAGTCATTAAATCCAGGAACCCAGGGAGGGCGCCTGGGTCCTCCTGCTGTAGAGGGCAGGGAGTTTCTTGGGAGGTGATCACAGAGCAGTAGTGGCTGCGTACTGCCTACGGTGGCCTTGCCACCCTCCCCAAGAACAGGTTCACCTGTACACCAGGTCTGGCAGCTGGCACCACTGCACCCGCTCCAGTGCACCAACACTTGCAGAAGGCAAAGTGGCTGTGGGCCAATCCAGCCAGTTCCTCTCTATCACTGGGATCCCGGGTACCACCTGAACCCATGGGCCTCGGGTCTTCCCTTCATCCACAGTCAACAGTCATGTCAGGAACATGCGCAGGGAGCCAAGCTGAAAGGAGACGGCAAACACAGGGGCTCAGTGCCAGCCCGGAACCCTGCTAAGCTGGTACTCCGCGATGGTCCAACTTTGCAGACAGGGGCTGGGCCTTATGCCACTAGACCCTGCTGCAGTGTGCAGGTGGCCCCCAGCAGCTGGGGAAGGCCAACTGCCCAAGGGACCCTCGGGCTGGGATGGGGTTGGGGGGGGGGGGATGCGCAATGCCGGCCACGGCCTCTGGCAGCCGGCCTCTCCGCCTGTTCCCAGCCGCCAGGGCCCAAGCCCACCCCTCTGGACCTTAGCCCAACAGCCTCTACAGACATAGTGACAGGTCAGTGCCTCGGACCGCAGCTATCTTGGCCCGCCCCAAGGGTCCCACGCTTTGTCGGAAACTCTCCCACGGGGCCTCCTCTCTAGTTTTGGTGTCTTTTGAGCTCTAGGTCTGGGCAGCTTTTCAGGAACACGTTTCAAAGCACAGTCATTTGAAATCCAGGCACCCAGCAAGTTGCCTGGGCCTGTCTTCCCTGGTTGCCAGTTGTTTGATCTTAGCGAACTATAGAGCACTGTTAGTGATGAGATAGTATCCGTTCCCTTTGCATTTCTGGGCATATCCTCTGTGATTCCCAGGACTGTTGATTTGGTTCCTCGTCCCTTGCACATCACGGCTAGTGACAACACAGTTTCCTCAGTATTTCCATTTTTCTCTATTTCCTTGAGGCTCTGTAAACCACTGTCTTTTGGATTTGCAGAGCAATTAGAGAGTCCCAGGCTACATTTAAACACTTGCTGTCAGCAAGACTGTACCAATGAATCTTTGTGGAGATGACCTGGTTTCATAAGCTGTGAACCTGTGAACAGGTTGCTGAGTGACTTCTGTGTAAAGTCAGAGCTGCAGTCATCCTCCTGGTGTCTCCAGGATTGTACCCTTTTCACTGGTTCTTCCAAGGTTTCCTTCTTTGTTTATGTTCTGTTACACATGGTAGGCAACAACACAACTGCTTGTTTTAGTTATTTTGTTTATGGCACAGCAATTACTAAATCTGGTCTCTGTGGGGGACTAAGAAGCCTAACTGGGAAGAATGTTGCATAGTCCCCTAGTTGGCTTGACCTTCATGACAGGGGAGGTAACACCACCTTTGAAGGATTTTGTGCATTGACCCCCAGGGGCACTCTTGGAATCCTTAAGCAAATATGTCATTGTATCCTGGAGGCTAGGGTACTGATAACATTGCTTCTAAGTGTCAGAGGAAAATATTTGGGAGGAAGCCAGCCCTAGTCCTCCCAGAAGAAACAAGGCATCAAGTTCCAAATAGGCATTTTTCCCTCCTCCCAGAGCGAGTGCACACTCCCTAGCGAAGGGGCTGTGTTTGGAATATGTTATGGTTAGGGTGTCAGGTTGAGGACTGCCAATATCTTCCATCTACATGCCTGCTCCCCAGTGTCTTTCCTTGGCTTCTAGGTTTTTGGCACTTATTGCAACAGTGTTGTCTGCAGCTATAGCCTCTGGGAGAGCACTGGATATGATTTAGGCTTCATGAGCTATGATCAAATCCTGGTAAGTATACAAATAAGTCAGATACATGGACTCCCCCTTGACCTGTGGAAATTAGACTGCCTTGTAACTCTTCCAGGAAGGGTGAGTGCCATCAGCAGAGCCTGAACCAGTGGGGCCTACATGGTTTCTGCTGGTAAACCCTTCAGTGCAAATCCCAGATAAACACCTTTCCTTCACAAGCAGCTTCTCCCAAATGTTCTGCTCTAGGCACAGAGAGCTGACACACGCAGTATGCCTAAGGGTGCCAGCATCTATGGCTCTCAGGGATGCTGCGATTGTGTGAACTACAGTCTTGAAGGCCTTTCCAACCCAGGCCACACAAAGGAATAGCCATCACATCCCTGGGCCTGGTGCATGCCAACACACCCACGCCGCATTTCCCAGTCTATCCAACTTGGATCACTGCAGCTCTCACTTATCTGAGCCCTGGGTGATACAAGCAGCAGCAGACATTGTTTCAGCCCAGTGCCCCCAGGACCTGTGGCAATTGGGAGGTCCTTTGCATTTCAAGTTTTGGCCTCTGAAGTCAGGCCAACGGCTTATGAGACAGAACTGGTGGCTTTCAAACTCCAGGTCAACTCAGGGATTCAGGAATAACTAGCAGTTTGTTTCTTGAAAGATCTCTGAATCGTGTGCAGTTACTGGGGCATGCGGGTCAGGACCCTGTCATGAGACAGGTGGAAGCAAAAATCCAGTCACAATATTTTCCCTAGCGACAAATGAGATGTGGCGATCAGGGGATAATGAAGCACACCAAATGGGTGATGTCAATCAAAAAACAACATGGCACAGAGTATCAGTATTCTGGCCAGGCCTCAGAGATGTGGTGTATCAGTATGTGAAAAAGGGGTCTCAAATTTATGTGGAAGGGAAGGTAGACTATGGTGAATACATGAATAAAAATAACATGAGGCGACAAGCAACAACCATCATCGCTGATATTATCTTTGAGTGACCAGACGAAAGAGAAGGCATAGAATGAACGACACTTCTTTGGCCCTTGTTTGGTATGTCTCATTTCCAAATCATGTATAGTCTTTTTAGTTTCTAAGGACAAGAATTAAAACACTGTTTTATATAAAAAGTGTGACCTGTGGCAGGTACACACACAAACTCTTTCTCTCAAGGCACCAAAGGCTCATGGGCCATCTTCCCACAGAGGCAGGGACTGATCTGAGACAATCCCAATGCAGTAGTAGCTATGTACTTTTGTGGCCTTGGACCCCTCCCCAAGAACAAGTTCACCTGTACATGATCTCAACTGGCCTGAAAACTCCACCTCAAGTGCACAGGTATGCAAGTATAGCTCTGTTCTACTTCCATATCAGTTCTGTCTCCTACTGGCCCTTTGCACTGAGTGAACTCATGAGTCCCCAATTCTCATTTCCTTCTAGCATATCTGTGATTCACCTCAATAACTTCCCCCAGGGAGCCAAGCTGAAGTAAGATGATAAACAGAGCCTCAAGGCAAGCCTCCTTCCCATCCAAGTTGGCTCCCATTAATAGTTGAGGTTTGTCAGTGTCACCACTCTGTTGTACAAAGGACAGAGATGGACGACAGTGGTACTTTTCAAAGCACTATTCTCCAGTGTAGCAGGTGCATTTCATGAAGTACAATTCCAATAGGTAGCCTGCAATACAATTTTCCAATGAACTTTAATTCTGGGTAAAGTTAGTTATGTTCATTGGAGTCAATCTTTAATTAATTTCACTGGAATCCAATATGCTGCAATTTTCCAAATGAATGGCCAGATTGCCAAAAGCACACTTTGCAAAATTATTAAGTTCCCTAATAACCAATTACCAAACTCAAAAATCATACCAAACATGGTTTAAGAACTTTGCTAACATCTCATACTACTATTTGAAAATAAGTATTTTTCATAATCTTAAGTATATTTAGAATGCATATTTCACCATAACAATTTTCAGCATTTTCTTTATTGTGTGTAATTTAGCTCTTTAAAAAAATCCATTTCCTATATTAAGCTTTTTAAAAGTAATTTTTTTGAGAGGCAGGGAGAGACAGAGACACAGAGAGAGACAGAGTTCTCATCCTCTAATTCATTCCCTAAATGTCCACAATGGCCAAGACAGGGTCAGAGCCAGAATCAGAAATTGGAACCAGGTATCCTAAATGAGTGACAAGAAGCCAGTTACCTGAGTGATTATCACTGCCTCCTAGGGTTGTATTAGCAGGAAAGTAGAGTCAGGACCTGGAACTGGGAAAAGATCCCAGGTACTCCAATGTGGGAAAGGGATGTCTCATCTACTAGCCTAAATATATACACTGTTTCTTAAAATTATTTTAATATTCAAACATATTAAATCAATTTTTGAATCTCTTATAAAATCTCATATTCATCATTAATATAAACCAGCTTCTAGGAATTAATTATATGATTCAATAAAAGCCATCCACACTCCTTACCAGGTGTATTCATTGCTCTTCTGAAAACTTAAACATTTCCGAAAACTGCAGAATTAAATTGTTTCCATTAATTTAAAAAGTGAAATTACATATCTTGTCAATGAAAAATATTTTAACTCATAACGTATGCTGTTTTTAATTATTTGATTTTATTAATTTACTGAAAATTTCTATTTAAAGTGTGTACATATTCACAGTGACCTTCATTTAAATGCTTGCTTCTCTTTGAATTTTTTTAAAATTTTATTTAATTTAAAGGGGAAGAAAACATATGCCATGATTCCTATAATCCTGATACTAAGGACTCAGAATATATCATTGGGAATCTCCATCTTATATTTGCATTGGGGTTATTCTCAGATAGTGTCCCTTCAAATGGGAGCCCTATGTTCTCACTTTATGGTTCAAAGAGTATGTTCCCTCTCTTACTCCCACTCTTATATTTAACAGTGATCACTTTTCAGTTAAGTTTCAACACTTGAGAATAACTGTGTATTGATTACAGTATTCAACCAAAAGTATTAAGTAGAACAAATAAACAAAAAAATACTAAGAGGGATAATGTAACAGAGGGAAGAGATGTGCAATTCGGGACATGCTCAAGCTGACTTACCTCAAACGGTAGAGTTAGAAACATACCAGGGGATTCCAATTCAATCCCATCAAGGTGGCATGTACCAATGCCATCTCACTAGTCCCGGTGATCAATTTCTGTTCACAATTGATCATAATGATAGGACTAAGAGCCAAAGGGATCACATAAACAAGACTAGTGTCTGCAAATACTAACCGATAGAATCAAAAAGGGAGAGAACGATCCAACATGGGAAGCGAGATACACAGCAGACCCATAGAACGGCAGATGTCCTAAACAGCACTCTGGCCTCAGAATCAGCCCTTAAGGCACACGGATCTGGCTGAAAAGCCCATGAGAGTATTATAGGCATGGAAAGCCAAAACACTCTGGCAAAAAAACAAAACAAAACAAAACAAAAAAAAAAAAAAAAAAACCAAACCTACATGAAAGATCTCCACGAGTGAGATCCCAGTGAAAAGAACAGGTCATCAAAGAAGGAGGTACCTTTCTCTGAAGGGAGGAGAGAACTTCCACTTTGACTACAACCTTGTCTAAATATGATCATAGTTGGTGAACTCAAAAGGCTGCCATAGCCTTGGTGACTCATGACAAGAGCCTAGGGTGATTACTGATGCCATAAACAAGAGTGTCAATTTGTTAAGTCAACAACAGGAGTCACTGTGCACTTACTCCTCATGTAGGATCTCTGTCCTTAATGTGCTGTACAGTGTGATTTAATGCTATAACTAGTACTCAAACAGTATTTTTCACTTTGTGTTTCTATGTGGGAGCAAACTGTTGAAATCTTTACTTAATGTATGCTAAACTGATCTTCTGTATATAAAGAGAATTGAAAATGAATCTTGATGTGAATGGAAGGGGGAGGGAGAGGGAAGGGGGAGGGAGAGGGAAAGGGGAGGGTTGCTGGTTGGAGGGAAGTTATGGGGGGGGGAAGCCATTGTAATCCATAAGCTGTACTTTGCAAATTTATATTCATTAAATAAAAGTTAAAAGAAAAAAAAAGAGTATGTTCCCCAAACCCGTAGCATCAAACAGCCGGTGCTGTGGCACAGTGGGTTAAAGCCCGGGCCTGAAGTGCTAGCATCCCATGTGGGTGCCAGTTCTATTCCCAGCTGCTCCTCTTCCTATCTAGCTCTCTGCTGTATCCTGGGAAAGCAGTGGAAGATGGCCCAGATCTTTGGGCCCCTGTGCCCACATGGCAGACCTGGAAGAGGCTTCTGGCTCCTGGCTTTGGATCGGCTCAGCCCCGGCCATTGTGGCCATCTCGGGGTAAACCAGTGAATGGAAGACCTCTCTCTTTCTCTCTCTCTCTCTCTCTCTCTGGCTCTACCTCTTTCTGTAACTCTTTCAAATGAATAAAATAAATCGTTAAAAAAAGTCACTTAGATCAAAAGCAGATTTCAGCAAATTATAAACAGCCTTGGAGGTAGTTATGTTGCATGCTTAAGTTTAAGAATCAACCATAATCTATGAGAAAACTTAACTGTACAGTTTTGACACAAGAAGATTCTCCCTTAACACTGGATGTTTCTGAACTTCCAAAAACATGGCATGGTCACATCATTCCATATTTTAATATGCACACAGAAATCATCTCTTTGGTTCTCTCTCATTTGTGACCTGATTGTACTCAGACAAAAATTTAACAATGAGTTTTATCTCTAGTGTAAGCTTAGATTCCAAATTTCAATCAGGAGTATTTGGAGTGCAGATTTTTTCTTTCTGTGAACCTCTTTTCAGTTAGTGATTCAAGGGCTACTCACTGTGTCTGCAATGAGTTTACTGCTGGGATGATCCTGATGGGGGCAGGGGGCAAGCTTTCTAAGCCTGCTGCACTTGGCTTGAAATAAGGAAAAAAAAATCTTCTCTCATGAGTTTAGAGAAATGTTAATTAAGGAAAACTCTCCCAAAATAGTCTCTCCCACTTCTTATACCTCCATTCTTTTATATGAATTATTTCAGCAACTGGTTAATTTCTATAGCAGCAGTTATAGACCAGTTCCATAGCAAACGGTCCAGCACCTCACTTTAGAATATCAAGGTATTTGACATCTCTCCTTTGAGACCTTCAGAGTCTTTGGTCAAACTCTGTTGAAGTATGACTTTCAACATCCAGTTTCAGGCAGGTTTTGATAAAGATGTCTGGCCCACAGACCCTCACACACAAGGCCTTCCATTATAGGTACCATAATTATATTTAATTGACATTCTCACCAAAAGATGGGGGAGACACCTGATGCTAATGCCAAGGATTAGCGCATACTTACTGTTTTGGCTTCAGATTTACATGCTTGAAGAGATTTTCTCCCCTGCTCCTAGTAAAACAAGGCGATGAAGCCTCCATCTAGTGTGAAACCGCCTCCATTTTGTTTCAGACTATAATTTTTGATTTTTTGTAGATTCTAATTTGAGTCCTATCTAGCCTGTGGCCTCAGAGAAGCTTTTTATTCTTCAGTTCTTTCTTGTTAGCTCTTTCAGTATCTCTCCCATGTAATGAAGGATAGGGGCAAGTCAGAGCTGGAGTTCTCAAAATGTGATCCCCATAAAGCAGTAGGCAAACAAACTACAAACTTCTAAGAAATGCACACCCAGGCCTACCTGGAACCCTGAGTTACCTTACATTTCTATCATTTGAAAAACCACTCAACTTTGTTGCTTCTTTACCCTTTACCCTTCTTCTCTGGTATATTTACTTTTACCCCTCACTGAGTAGAGTAGTGGTTCTCAAAGTTATGTATGTGAAGGTATGTAATATATGGCAATGGGCTATTTTTCATCCATTAGGAAAATAGTTAAGAAAAAACTGAATAGCATACACAAATGCATGTTCTACACTAAAAGAAAGATGAATAGTACAAAAATAAAATATTTAGAAAAATAAAAAATACAAAGCAAAAGAAGCTTTATACCAGAATCAGTATCTACACACTTAAAAGAGAAATTCTCATGCCTCTACTTACATCCAATGAAAAAGTAAAAATAAAAATAAAAATGGCATGATTGGACCAATATATTTCGATTTTAAGAAGCACTACATTCATTCCTATGCATCTCAAAGTTTGAGAATCACTATTATCTGATTCAAAGATTTTCAGCATTATGACTTTACAAACTGGTGATTCTGATTTACTTCATGTAGGTAGCGACCTGTACAACAGGTATGCTTACACTTTTCCTTGGAATTTATTGTTCAGTATCTTTGACAATTATTGCCCCAAGTCTATCCTGTCAAACTTTAAAAAATATGGCAGGAAACACTTTGTCTTCCCAACAGTGTCAGTAAAAGACCCCACATTGATCCATCATGGGTTAGGGACTCACCCCTACACCAAGCATTTCAGTCAGGAGGATGAAGGATTGATTGATAGAGTCACTCCCCCCACTCACAAGAAGTATAGGGAAGTCTCAGTTCTACTTTAGTGTGAACTCAATTATGGTATTATTTGCTTAATAAAAGAATTGGGAAAATGAGAACTGGATAGTGAGAAAAGCAAAAAATAAACCTCAAATTAATCAATTTTTATATTAATTTTACTGCATGCTTTTTAGTGCTTTCTATTTTGTCTGTATTTTTTGCTTATTATTTCAGTGCTCTTCATGGATGCATCCATTTTCTTTTCAATTCTGAAGTGCCTTCTAAGTTTTCTTCCTTAGAAACCTCATTTTTGGATTTTTGCAATTACTGAGATAGAATTGCATAGGGAGTATATAATTAAATCTCATATCTTTGTTTACAGTAACTTTTTAACTCACACAAATACTGTTCTGTTTTCTCCAATGTCGAACTTGTTGCACAGGCTTAACAATGAGGTAATTATTACCTCCATCTTTTAATAATTTCCACCGGCATTTAAATTCAGTTAGACGAAAAAATCTCTGCAGTATCATAAACTACTCAAAGATAACTATGTTGTAGATGTGGAAATAATTGATTGCATATATTTATGAAGAGCAACTGAAATTATTAGAATTTATACAATTATTCATAGGAAATAAAAATATGAAACATTTTCATAAATAAAAAGTCAAACTATATAAAATATCATACAGAAAAATAACAAAAATCTTCATATTATAAAGTAAAATAGTAATATAGGGGCCTGATTGCTCAAATCCTGTACATGATAGAGGTCTCCAGAACTACTTGTCCAGTTCCTGGGGGGTTTCCTTTGAACCCGTGGAATGTCTTTAAGATTGTCTTTGTGGGCCGGCGCCATGGCTCACTTGGTTAATCCTCCTCCTGTGGTGCCGGCATCCCATGTGGGTGCTGGGTTCTAGTCCCGGTTGCTCCTCTTCCAGTCCAGCTCCCTGCTGTGACCCAGGAAGGCAGTGGAGGATGGCCCAGGTGCTTGGGCCCCTGCACCCGCATGGGAGACCAGGAGGAGCCACTTGCTCCTGGCTTCGGATCAGCGTAGCTCTGGCCATGGCCGCCATTTGGGGGGGGGTGAACCAATAAAAGGAAGACCTTTCTCTGTCTCCCTCTCCCTCACTGTCTAACTCTGTCAAATAATAAAAAAATATAACTTTTGATTGTTGGATGCCTTGGATTACACCAGATAGCTGACACTAACAATGTGCGTTATAGTGAATATGTTTCTGAATATCTGGTGTTTTGTAGTAGACTGTATCATTGTGACCTCCGTCTGGGCCAGGACTGAGTAGCAAAGGTCAGGGATACATATGCTCCATGTTTACATAGCCAAGGTTAGCAACACTGTGCATGTGCTGTATCACACACTGGTGTTGGAGAAATTAAACACTTCCCATGTAATTTCAAAGGAAAAAGATAACCAGAAGTTTCTGTATGGTTTATCCTGCACACTGGTGAATACACATTTTCCCTTTGCTGATTTTATTTTTTATCCTTCTGCTGAGATAAACTTTTATCCTATCTAGATAAACTCTAGAGTGTTTCTTTACACTCTAGGATTAGTAATTTTATTTAGTAATTAGTATTTCTGTGAATTCTTAGAATTCTTCTATCCTCAAGGTAGTCTTAGAAATTCCCTGTATCATGAGAACAAATGAAGTCCAAATGTGAACACATTTAACCTAATTGAAATAATATGAGAACTATTTAAAATCACCAGACTGTGGCCTAGAATACTGAACAATATCTGATGAAGTATTTTCGACCCTAAGCTCCTGGCTTCAACATGCCATAGTATTCTTGAATAACACTGTAACTTTCAGGGATCAGGGCAGTAACAAACAATCAACCTTTTGGTGTGCAGCAAGGCAGCAGATTCCAGAGATTTTTCTAACAAAACTTGATGGATCAAGGAAACCAATGCCAATCCATCCTTGGGTAGATGACTATGACACTCTTTTTGAACTACTCAACTTATAAAGCCCCAGTGGAGCTAGATATGGAATTATCTTCACTTAAACCTCCTAAATTGAGATCCAGTTAAGTGTAATTTCCTAAAGGAATAATGGAATGCAATTTTTCAATACAATGTCAAAATAAACCGATCTCCCATGTGTGCTATCACTTATGTTACTATCTTGTCACTCAAGAATTCTTACCTTACTCCTCAAGTTTGGAAGTTTCAGGAAAGTCGGTTTGACTTCATCACATCACTGAATGGAACTGTGTTTGTGCAGAAAGCATACCTTTGACAACCTTTAGTTGTTTCTGCATTGACAGATTTCTCTTCCCTTTACATGTGTAGGAACAAGTTCAATGAGTATTTCTCAGGCTATTTGAATGGTATATAACATATTAATTAAGCACACAATCTACTGGATCCATAATGCCTGGGTCCTAATTCCAAATGCATTGATATATGTATAAATATGTTTCTTAACTTTCTAAAAACCTTATTTTCCTCATCTGTTCAATGAAAATAATAATACTCACTTGTTTTTTTACTAATGAATCAATACATGTAAAGCTCTCAGTATGAGCAAATAGTAATCATGCAATAAATCTTAAATATTATCATTAGCCAATCTTTATCAATCTCAGTAACTCATTTTTAATGATTTTGCTCCCTTAGTTGCTGTAACACTTCTTCTAAATATCATTACACCTTTTAGCATCCCTGCTTTGATCTTATTTGCATGATTAATCTGTACCAGGCCAGTAAAGGATTAAACATTCCATGCCTCAATCCCAGGATGTCAATTTCTCCTCTTTGCAGTCTTCTTGTAAAGTCTGGTGAGTGCCTCTGATTTCAATTGGCAATTTACATATGGATAACTCACCAAATACACCCTCCCATAACAGACTTCTCTTTTGAATTCCACATCTTGATATCCAATGGCTTTCTTGACAACTCTACCTAGTTGGATAAAAAGTATTTCAAAACTGTGTGTAGAAGACCAAAACTGAGATTTTTGTATATCTCAACCCTGTTTTTCCATACTCTTTACTATTTCTGTGATTGGCAACCACCAAGCCATTTGGTTATGGAAGCCAAAACTTTGGAGTCAACATTCATACTTTTTGCTCAGCTCATGAATCCAATACATCACAGAGTTCTATATAAATTCTCATATATTTCCATGTATTATCATCTCAAATGAGAAGACACCAATAGTTAAGTATACAATATAAAACTTCATATATGCATGGCTAATAAACATTAAACTTTCAAAATCTTCTCACTTCCTAAGAATTACTAATCCTGATTGTTGTCAGTTTCTGGAACTCTAATACTACAAGATTTTATTGAGCAATAATGTTAATTTCTAAACAAAAATTCACAATTAAGACATTCTAGACATTTTAATTTTATAAAAACTATACATTAGCTATTACAACATAATAAGATTACATGTCACTAAGAAATGATTTTGTTTCCACCAATGGACTACTACCAGTTACAACTAGATTTTTCTACTTCTTCAGTCACTTCTTTTAATGCATGAGTACTCAAGTTAATTACTGACTTAACTTCATTTATATTTTTAGTGTTTGTCAAAATGAGCATCAACTCATTTTATTTGTCAAATAAATAAAAATCTCTAAAAAATTCATAATCTAATGTGAAACACCAAATTAGCTAAAGACTAAATAAATTCCTTAATCCAAGGTTAGCAGGGGAATTATGAAGTCTCACTGGTTTGTAGCTATACTGAGAAAAAAACTGAAATAGATGAACTAAATTTAAAGTTGTGTTCAAATAACATTTTTTTTTGACAGGCAGAGTGGACAGTGATAGAGAGAGAGAGAGAGAGAGAAAGGTCTTCTTTTCCGTTGGTTCACCCCCCAATGGCCGCTGCGGTCAGCGCACCATGCTGATCTGAAGCCAGGAGCCAGGTGCTTCCTCCTGGTCTCCCATGCGGGTGCAGGGCCCAAGGACCTGGGCCATCCTCCACTGCACTCCCGGACTATGGCAGAGATCTGGACTGGAAGAGGAGCAACCAGGACAGAATCCGGCGCTCCGACTGGGACTAGAACCCGGGGTGCCGGTGCCGCAAGTGGAGGATTAGCCTAGTGAGCCACGGCGCCGGCCTAAATAACGTTAATTATTATCACACACTAGAAATCTTTTTACTATTTCACATCACATTTGTTATTCTAGCAGTCTAGAAGGTAAGAATTATATATGTCACTTAACTCCTTTCAAAGGATATTAACATTTTTTTGCTTTCAATAAAAGGACCAGGAAATACTAATTTGGCATTGAACACTATAGCGCAAGATAGAAATGGTGCACTGAAGTCTTTCCTTATCATTGGCTAAGATAACTTACCTACACCTTTCTGAACCTGATGACTTCAGATTTTAGAACCTTACACTGTCACTCTAACAATGAAGACACACTCTAATTGTTTATATGGGAAGATAATGTTTTGTAATCTTTCTGAAACATAGTACCACTCCTACTAATGCCATTCTTCGTGGGCTCCAAATTACTAAAAGAAAAAAATCCACAATTTATTGGGCAGTATTCAAGATATTTTACCATCTGGTCTCCAACTGTCTTTCCAAAAATTATCTTCCACTGTTTTTTCTCACACAGTCTATGTTTCAGCCAAATTAAATCACCAAGTTTTCCCTGAACATATACTGAGTCTTCACACCTCAATGCCTTTTGTCTCAACTCTTCAGTGACGTTATCTCATCAATCTCAAATCTATACCATCTGCCAAGTTATAGCTCAGATGTCCAATGAAACATGAAGTCACATCAGATTTCTGTACATGATAGCAATTTCTCCCTCCTCTGAAGTCCCATCAAATCTAGTAACTCTCCATTTAAATATTTAAATACCTACCTAATTATAATATGCATTAAAATTATTTGTGCAGCTATCTTACCATTTAAAGTATTCTTGATTTCATTTTCCTTTGTTCCCTTTAATACTGTCTTAATTGAGTGAATAACTTTCTCACTTTTTCACAAGAAAAAGCAAGATTTAAATGAACTTCAAAGGGAAATATCTACTAATTTCTTTCCACTTTTATAAGTGTCAGTGTTTCTTTGCTGAAAGTAAAATAGTAACTGCTACATAGTCAGAAATTGCCATGCATCAGTCTCAGAATAAAGTTATGAGCCAAAATTCAATCACCAAAACAAAAGCATTCTTAAAAGACCATTTAAAAGGTCATAAAGATCTAAGTAATGGTAATATTGTACTTAGATTATTATCTGACTTCTAGCAAGTGCATTATTTCAGTGATTAGGCTATTTGGGGGAAAATACTCTATTGTTTAAGTTGTATAATTTTTCCTGTGGAAAAAGGCCTAAGACATAAATGATGAATGAAAGATTTATCCAAGAAGCAATGATTCACTACCTTTTGCTATTCCTGCTGCCCAATTTGCTTCATAAATATCTGTTCTGAATGGTATGTGGTTTTGCCCCAATAAGATTATTTTCTCAATAACCAAGATGATTCAAAAATTTGTAGTAAGAATAAAGGACAAGGGGCCAGCGCTGTGGCGTAGCGGGTAAAGCCGCTGCCTGTAGTGCCAACATCCCATATGGGCTCTGGTAAAAGTCCTTGCTGCTCCACTTCTGATCCAGCTCTTTGCTATGGCTTGGGAAAGCAGAAGATGGCCCAAGTCCTTGGACCCCTCCACCCACGTGGGAGACCCAGAAGTGGCTCCTGGCTCCTGGCTTCAGATCAACACAGCTATGATCTTTGCAGCCAATTGGGGATTGAACCAACAGAAGGACGATCTCTCTCTCCCTGCCTCTCCTTCTCTGTATAACTTTTTCAAATTAATAAATAAATCTTAAAAAAAGAAGAACAAAGCAAGCCTAACAGAATTTGGAAAATAAAATTACTAAGAACCTTGGTTCACAGATACTAAAACTACTATCCAACACAAACAAAATCATCATAATAGTATATCAAGAGAAAGAATGAGAAAATCTAAAAATTATTCCAGTAATAAATTCTACCACATATAAAATTTTAAGATATATATAAATCCCTTGGGGCCGGCGCCATGGCTCACTTGGTTAATCTTCTGCTTGCAGTGCCAGCATCCCATATGGGCGCCGGCTTCCATTCCCAGTTGCTCCTCTTCCAGTCCAGCTCTCTGCTGTGGCCCAGGAAGGCAGTGGAAGATGGCCCAAGTACTTGGGCGCCTATACCCGCGTGGGAGACCAGGAAAAGCAGTTGGCTCCTGGCTTTGGATTGGCACAGCGCGGTGGCCGTAGCGGCCATTTGGGGGTGAACCAACGGAAGGAAGACCTTTCTAACTCTGCGTAATAAAAAAAAGATACATATAAATCCCAATTCACTGGGTTAAAATATTATGTTAAATAGTTCTAAATAGTTGAAGAAAAAATACTATCTACTCTTAACATAAGATACCAAAATATATATTCTCAGTGACTTAAAGAGATAAATAACAAAATACAAATATGATTATATTTTAGGATATCTGAGCAATAATTGGAAAACAATAAAATCGGAATATATCAAAATAAATTCTGTACCTCAAAAGTTCTAAGTTCATTTTGGATCTCAGAGAATTTCATTGTACAAATTACAAACATAAAGACAAACAGTGACTTAATCTGTGATCCAAAGCAAGCATGATAAAATCTATAGGAAGACAGCCTTTCAAAATAGATACTTAATCTTAAAGCATCCTTCTAGTTAATATAGAATTTTAGATAAATTCAGAGGGGATGTTAGAGAGTTTTCTATCACTGCAAGAGCAACGACTATATAAGACTCTGCAAGAGCATAGAAAAAATATTTTCAGAAACATTAAAAGAGGGAAATATAAAAAGAGGTTTTCCCATTCTAGGAATGGAGAGCTAGATATAGTGTGAACGCAATTCAAAACATTTATGGGAAAACGGAATTAACTTCACTTTGGTGCAAAAAAAATTTCAAATTCATGCACAGTGGGTTTTTCCATCATGCGCATTTCCATGAACTTTTTGAAGTACCATCATATGTCAGCTGTTGATTTAACAAGGAGCTTTGTTTTGGAGAACTGCATATATTCTTTATATTTTTCAGGTTTATGAGAAAAGAATTATTACTTCAATTTTGCCAACAGAGTTTTTTTAACCTAAAGCTTAATTATTTGCTCAAGAGCTCATTAAGTCCCAATCCAAAATTTTTCAGCCTTCTACTGCAATTATAGGTAAGTATTATTACCACGATGCCAACAAGTATGAATGGTTCAGTTGATACATAAACTGCAACAGTTTATAAAATAAAAAACCTAGAAATATGATTACAAAAGGTTGTACAAGTGTTTGTAATTAATCTTATACTGCATTCAAAATAAGCCAAGAAGATCTAGTTCCCAGCATGCATCCTTCCCAGAGAAATCAGCTAAATCCAATCAGATAAAGCATATGTCACACTGGTGATATGGTCTGCTTTCCTTTACAGATGAGTTCATTTGTGTGTGTGTGTGTGTGTTTACATACTAGAAAATTAATTACAAATTTAACAAATTCTACAAAACTCAATGACCTAACAAATTTCTTTTTTTTTCTCCTGAACGATTATATTACACAGGAAAATTTCTACAAAAGATAAACATACTTTATTCATTTTTGAAAGAAATCTCAGTATTTTGGCAAAGAATCATGCAAGAATTTTTGTGTAGCAAATGGTAAAACTGAGAAGATAAATGTTTGTAGTCATTGCTTAGCAACAATCTAGGATGAATGCCCAGGAAATCACTGATAACTATTACAGACAGGTAAAATTTAGGAAGGATAAAATGTATAATTGTTGAAACTTATGAAGGAAATAATGTTTTGTTTCTGAGCTTAGATAACACTTTTGGATTTTTTGGGGCCTTTATTTCTAGATATGTTCCTATTCCAAGTCCTGTTTGTTTCTACTGATAATATTTCAGCAAATTTATTCAACTCACTTTACCACAACTAAGAAACTAGACTTATCCTCAAATGACCGTCATCTTGCATAAGTATCTAAGAATAATCAAATTCAGAAATATCAGAGATACATATCAAATTTCTTAAAAAGCATAATCTAATGTTTCCATGTTTTCTTTCAGTTCATAAAATACTTTCCTAAACCTCATGTGATTTAATTCTAAATGATAGAACCTGAGATTATACTTGCTTGTTTTCCTATTTTACATATATAGACATTAAAAAGTAAGTATGGATGGTAGACATACTGAATTATCACAAGGGAACTTTGTTATTTAACCATCTGAAAAATAATCCCAGTAAATATTTAAAGTGATTTCCTCATTATAAATCTGCTGTCTTTAGGCATAATTTACATACACTAAAACTCATCAATTTTAAGTATTCAACAGACTTGAATTTCTTCATCTTCTTCATCTTAATAAAGTGAACCAATGAAACATCTACAGTCAGCATTCATGAAAAGCAAAAGACTAAATGATTTCCCAGATGTTTGGGAACAATCTAGTTAGTTTGATACCTCCATTTCAATATTGACTATAAATGATAAGAACTAACACCCTTATTTTGTTCCCAAACCTGTGGGAAATCATTCAGTCTTTTACCTTTCAATGTAATACTTACTATAGATTTAATAAAAGCAAACATAGACAAGTAAGAAGCTTCTGTACACAAAATGAAACAATAAAGTGAAAAGACAACAGAATGGGAGAAAATATCTTCAAACTACGCATCTGATAAAGAATATCCAGAATTTATATGGAGCTCATGAAACACATCATCAATAAAACAACTCAGTTAAGAAATGGGCAAAGGATATGAACATTTTTCAAAGACAGAAATACAAACAGCCAACAGACACATGAAAAAAAAGAATGCTCAAGATCTCTAGTCATTAGGAAAATGTGTTAAAAACCAAAAGAGGCATCATCTCACTACAGTTAGAATGACTATTCTTCAAAAATCAAATAACAACAAATGCTCACGAGTGAGCTTGCAGAGAACAGCTTACCATAATACACTGTTGGTGGGAATGCAGATTCATAAGATTATGATTTTCTGAGATTCCTCAGAAAAACTAAAAATGAATCTAGCATATGACCCAGCTATCCCACTCCTGGGACTATACCCAAAGGAAGTGAAATCAGCATATGAAAGACAATTGCATTCCCATGTTTAGATGAGTCTAATTAACAACAGCAAAGATATGGACTCAACCTAGACATCCACCAACTGATGATTGGATAAAGAAAATGTGGTAAGTATACACAATGGAATATTACTCAGGCATAACAAAAAAACAAAATCCTCACATTTGCAACAAAACAGATGGAACTAGAGATCATTACATTAGATGAAATAAGCCAGACACAGAAAGACAAATATCACATTTTCTCTTGTTTGTGGAAATTAGTATATGGAGAGTAAAAAAAATTGGGTGGATATCATATCATTTGGTAATGGTTATAAACACTTTTTCTCTGACTTACACCATGTTCATGACATTTACCCTTCTTTCCCCAAGTTATGATCATTGTCATGAATCCCACATTTTATGATATTAATATCTCTGGTTTCAAGAAAAAATGGTATATTTTATAAAATGCTGTGACAAAATGTTAAAAATTGTTACATCTTAAAACTAGAAAGATGACTTATAATCATTTTTAAGAGATGATATAATGTATATATAGAAAAACTGAAGGAATATACAAATTAATCAAAGAGAGTAAGTGAACAAATTAGTATGCAAAAAAAAAAAAAAAATCAACTGGCCAGAGAATGACATTAACAAGAAGGAGAAACAGAACTTTCTAATACTAGCCCCTGACAAACAGAAACTCAAGCAACTCTCCACTCAGGTATCTTTAAAAGAGCTGTGGAAATGAAGTCAGAGATCACAGCATCTGGGTGAAGCACAGAAAAGGGAGAAGTTGCAGTTAAGATCGTAGGAAGACAGTTTTACATTACCTATGGCTTCTCTCCACTCCCAACCTCCAGTCAGCATAGCATGGAAAGAAACATGAGAGAAAGAAAAGGAAATGAACATCAGTGCTGACCTGCTCCAGTAAAATTCAATGCTGGGCAGGCCTCCATGACCCAGACTCCAGGCAAGTACTGATCTTATAGACTGAGCCACCAGTTCCACCCTACAGTCAACTTGGAACTCTTTAGCCACAGGTTCCAGACTTATGATGCAGACTCAAATTGCAGGCCACTCCACAGCCAGGCTAATCCAGTAACCTCAGGCTCTGATCCCCCTCAGTACTGTGCAGGCCTCAGTGGCCTCAGGCTCCAGACTGCCCCCAGTATAGACTGGCACCTGTGACTCCAGGCCAGCACATGTGGATCCATGCTCTAGCCCCAAATTTACTCCAGCACCAGGTCTGCAATCCTGGCCTCAAATACCATGTAAACTCCTTTGGGCAAAGACATTAAGCCAGGCTGGTACCTGTGGTCCCATGCTCCAGCTGACCCCAGGTCCAGGCCTGTCCCAGTAGACACCAGCCTGGTCCATCTACCATGGATGCAGGCTTGAGAATCACCCCTGTGTAGTATTGTCCCAGGCTGGTTCCCAAGGTCCCAGGACCCAGGCTAGCACACACAAACATGGTCTGTATACCAGTACATACACATCTAGTCCTCTACAACAGCATGCATGGACACAGGTTCCAGAACAGCCTCCACAGCTCCAGCCTCTAGATCATCCCCAGTGGCTCCAAGCAACAGGCAACTGTATAATCAAGCTCTGTGCCAATCCCAGACCCAGGCCAGCCACGGAAGGACAAGTCAGGATCTAGGCCTACTCCAGCAGATCCAAGATCCAGGCCCACCTCAGAAGATTCCAATGCCAGGCCTGACCCAGTTAACCAAGTCTCCATAACCATTCCTGCAGACCCAAGGTCCAGGGATTCCCCCAAGGACCCAGGACTGCAATCTCTTGCTACAGACACAGGCTCTAGGCCTGGCACCAAGACAACCCTGTGGACTTCAAAGCCATATTTAGAAACAAATGAAAATGAAAACACAATGTATCAAAATTTATGGGCTATAGCAACAACAGTTCAAAGAGGGATTTTTATAGAAAACATACTCAACAAAAAAGCAAAAAAAAAAAAAGAGATCCCTGATACACATTCTAATATTACACATCAAGGGACTAGAAAAAACAAGAATTAACTACGTCCAAAGTTATCAAGAAGAAGGAAACAAACATAAGAGCAGGGGTGGGCATTGTGGCACAGTGGACTAAACTACCACCTAAGACTCTGGCATTGCGTATCGGAGCACCACTTCCAATTCTGGCTGCTCCACCTCCAATTCAGCTCCTTGCTAATGTCCTGGGAAAGCAGAGGAGCATGGCCTGGGTGCTTGGGCCCCTGCCACCCATGTGGGAGACCAGGATGGAGTTTCTAGCTCGGGCTTCAGCCTGGCCTAGGACTGGCTGTTGCAGCATTTGTGGAGTGAACCAATTAATTTGGTTCTCTCTCTCTTACTCTCTCACTTTCTCACTCTCTTGTTCTCACTCTTCCTCTGCCTCAAATAAATAAGTAAATCCATACTTTAAAAAGAAACTTCGACTAAAAAAGAGAGAAAATAAACAAGTAAAATAAATAACGTGAGAGGAAATATTGTAACTGATAACTCAGAAATCTGAAGAACTGTAAAAGATTACTTTGAACAATTATACGCCATCAAACTGAATAACCTAGAAGAAATGGATGAATCTCTAGACACCTACAACCTATCAAAACTGAATCATGACGAAACAGAAAATCCGAGCAGATTTTTATGAGGAGATTGAGTCATAAAATAAGTCTCCCAATAAAGAAAATCCCAGGACCTGATGGCTCCACCCTTTCATTCTATCAAATATTTAAAGAGCCAACACTAATCCTTCTCAAACTCTTCTAAATAATTGAAGAGTGATTTCCTCCAAACTCATTTTACATGGCCAGAATTGCCCTGATAACCAAGTCAGACAAGGCCACTATAAGAGAAGAAAAATAAGACCATATTCCTGATGAACAGATGCAAAAATCCTCAACAAAATAATAGCTAACTGAATTCAACAATGTATAAAAATGATCATTCACCACGATCATGTGGGATTCATCCCAAGGATGTAAGGATGTTTCAACATATACAAATCTATAAATATGAAATACCACATTAACAGAACCCAGGACAAAAATATATGATCTCAATAGGAACATACAGAGTACTTAACAAATTAAAAATATATTCATGATGATAAAGCTCAACAAAGTAGGTATAGAAGGAATGTACATCAATTCAAAGCTATTTTTGGCAAACTCACTGCTAACATTGTATTCAACATGAAAAATTGAAACCTTTTTTTCTAAGATCAGGAAAAAGAAGGGATACCCACTTTTTTTATTAGACAGGTAGAGTTATAGACAGTGAGAGAGAGAGAGAGAAAGGTCTTCCTTCCGTTGGTTCACCCCCCAAATGGCTGCTATGGCCGGTGCGCTGCGCCTGTCTGAAGCCAGGAGCCGGGTGTTTCCTCCTGGTCTCCCATGCGGGTGCAGGGCACAAGCACTTGGGCCATCCTCCACTGCCTTCCCGGGCCACAGCAGAGAGCAGGACTGGAAGAGGAGCAACTGGGACTAGAACCCAGTGCCCCAACTTGGATTAGAACACGGGGTGCCGGCGCCACAGGCGGAGGATTAGCCAAGTGAGCCACGGTGCCGGCCTGGGATACCCACTTTTGCCACTCTTACTCAAAAGTACTGGACGTCTTGGCCAGGACAATCAGGCAAGAGAAAAAAAATACAATGCATCCAAATCAGAAATGAAGGAAAACTGCCTCTGTTTTCAGAAGACATGATTTTATATATTGAAATATTTGCAAAATACCTTCATAACCTTTAAAGTTGTTTCAACTAATAAATGAATTCAGCAAAATTTCAGGATTCCAAATCAGCATACAAAAGTCAATGGCATTTCTACACACTAACAACAAACTCTGGAAAAAAATTAAAAAACCCATTTATAATAGCTACCAGAAATGAATTAGGAATAAATTTAACCAAGAAAGTTAAAACATTTAAATACTCAAAACCATAAAACAACGGTGAAATAAATTGACGGGGACATGAGTAACTATAAAGACATCCTCTGTTTCTGGATTTGGATGTCTTTGTACTGTTAAACTGTCCACACTACCAAAAGTCAGCTACAGATTCAATGCAGTTCCTATGAAAATTACAATGACACTCTTTCACAGCAACTAAAGAAAAAAAAAATCCTAAAATTTGTATGAAACAAGAAAAGCCCAAAGCAACCTTAAGCAAAATAAACAAACACATAAAATAAAACTGGAGGCATTCTGCTATCTGACTTAAAATGTAATACAAAATATAATATTCAAAACAAGATGTCTCTAGAATATAAATAGAAATATAGAGCAATGAATTAGGATAGAGATCCCAGGGGCTGGTATTGTGGCACAGCAGGTTAAGCTGCCATTTGCAAAGCCACCACCACATACAAAGGTGCTGGTTCGAGTACTGGCTGCTCTGTTTCTAATCCAGCTCCTTGCTATTGCACCTGTGAAAGCAGCAAAGGATGATCCAAGTACTTGGACCCCTGCTGCCCATGTGGGAGACCCAGATGTAGTTCCTGGTTCCTGGCTTTGGCCTGGCCCAGCCCTGGGTGTTGCAGCCATTTAGGGAATGAACCAGCTGATGGGAGATACTTCTCCCCTTCACCCCCTCTGTCACTCTGCCTTTCAAATATTTTTTTTAATCTTTAAAAAAATAGAGCCCATAAATAAATCCATATATCGATTAATTTTTAGAAAAGATACCAAGAGAGGCCAGCCCTATGGTGTAGTGGGAAAAGCTACCACCAGCAGTGCTGGCATCCCATATGGGCACTGGTTCAAGCCCTGGCTGCTCCACTTCCGATCCAGCTCTCTGTTACGGCCTGGGGAAGCATTAGAAGATGACCCAAATCTTTGGGCCCCTGCACCCACTTAGGTGACCCAGAAGAAGCTCCTGGCTCCTGGCTTCGGATTGGCACAGCTCTGGCCATTGCGGCCAATTCGGTAGTGAATCAGAGGATCAAAGACCTTTCTCTCTCTGCCTCTCCTTCTCTCTGTGTAACTTAGCCTTTCAAATAAATAAAGAAAAGATACCAAGAACATATAAAAGGGAAAGGAGAATCTCTTTAGTAAGTGTTGTCAGGACAACTCAATATACAATTTCACTCATATACAAAAATCAACTCAAACTGGATTATAGACTTAAATATAAAACCAGAAACTATAAAACCCCTAAGAGAAACACTAGAAGAAAATTTCCATGACATTGGTCTGAACCATATTTTTGAATAGTGACCTGAAACCATAAGCAATAAAATAAAAAAGACAAATGAGGATACATCAAACTGAAAAACTTCTCCACAACTGAGTTTACAATCAGAAGAGCAAATAGAGAACATATGGAATGTGGAAAATATCTGATAAAGGGTTAATATCCAAAATACACTGAATCTCCAACAACTCATTAGTAAGGAAATAAATAATGAGGAAATGGGGCTGGCTTTGTGGCATACCAAGTAAAGCCACCGCCTCTGACACTAGCATCCCATATGGGTCCCGGTTTGAGTCCTGGCTGCTCTGCTTCCCATCCTGCCTCCTGTTAATGTGCCCCTGGAAAAAGCAGCACTCAAATACTTGAGTCCCTGCCACTCAAATGGGAGAGCTGAACTGAGTTCCAGACTTCTGGTTTCAGCCTGGCCCAGCCCTGGCTGTTGCTGACACTGGGGATGTAAACCAGCAGATGGAAATGCCATCTCCTTCAATCTCTTTCTCTCACACACACAAAAATACATTTAAGATTTTCAAAAAGAACTACTACATAATCCAGTAATCCCAGTACTACATGTATATTTAAAGAAAACACAACCAGTATGTCAAAGCAGTATGTTCACCACCATATTCATTTCGGCCATTCACAATAGCCAGAGTATGGAGTCAACCAAAATGTCCATCAATATATAAATGGATAGAGAAAATGTGGTATATATACACACAAAAGAATAATAGTCTTAAAATAGAAGGAAATATTGTCCTTTGTGTTAACTTGGCATGATCTGTAGGACTTTATGTTAAGCAAAATAAGCCAGGAACTCAAAGACAAACACCACAATATCTCACTTGTATGTTACATCTAAAGTCACCAAAATATCGATTACAATGCTGATCATCAGGGGTGGGGTCTGCAGGTGGTAGAAGAAATACTATTCAAAAGATACAGAATGTCAATTAAATGGGAGGAATACATTCAAGTGAAACATTGTATATTTTTCTATAGTTAGTAACAACGTATTATATACTTGAAAAGTGTGCAGTTCTCATCAGAAATAAGCATGTTATATATGCTATTTAGCTGAATTTAGCAATTCCAAAATGTATACATTCTTAGACATATTGCACGTGAGAAATATATACAATTCTTATTTTTCAATTAAAAATTATTTTGTCTGTAACACCAGCCAATAATCAAAAATGAGAGCACCAAAAAATATGAAATATCTAGGGAAAAATCAGTAAAATATATGAAAGGCCAGTAAGCAAAAACTACAAACATTGCTAAAAATAGTAAAAGACGACCTAAAAAAAGGGAATACTCTTTTTCTTGGATTAGAACACCATATTGTCTGAGCCGGCACCGTGGCTCAATAGGCTAATCCTCCACCTTGCGGCGCCGGCACACCGGGTTCTAGTCCCGGTTGGGGCGCCGGATTCTGTCCCGGTTGCCCCTCTTCCAGGCCAGCTCTCTGCTATGGCCAGGGAGTGCAGTGGAGGATGGCCCAGGTGCTTGGGCCCTGCACCCCATGGGAGACCAGGAAAAGCACCTGGCTCCTGGCTCCTGCCAGGATCAGCGCGGTGCGCCGGCTGCAGCGGCGGCCATTGGAGGGTGAACCAACGGCAAAGGAAGACCTTTCTCTCTCTGTCTCTCTCTCTCACTGTCCACTCTGCCTATCAAAAAAAAAAAAAAAAAAAAAAGAACACCATATTGTCAAAGATAGCAGTCTTTTCTAAATTGATCCATAAATTACCCCCAAATTTTTCGCAGGCCTTTTACACACAATTTTTCAAAAGTATCCTAAGATTAATATGGAAGTTCAAAAGACCTATAATAACAAAGATTTTTTGAAAAACCTTTAAAGCAATGTTGAACGATTTTTACCACCTGATTGCAGGAATTCTTAAAAAGTTACAGTATTAAAGAGACTATATTATTGACATAAAGAATTAAATGGAATAGAAATTATAGCAGTATCAATAATTTATTGACAAGTACACCAAGCTAATCTAATGGAAGAAAAAGAGTTATTTTGATAAGTACTCTAATGACTGAATAATAGAATAGAAAAATGGATCAACACATCAGTCCCACAATACACAAATTTATGTGAAAGGGAGCTTAGAATTCAATACAAAAGTAAAAACTAAAATATATAGGAGAAAATATTTCAATCCTTGCTATAGTTTTTTATAATACCAAAAATAGTTGTATTTTATTGCATATAAAAAGTTTCCTGGGGCCGGCACTGTTGAACAGTTGGTTAACACCCTGGCCTGAAGTGCAGGCATCCCATATGGGCACCTGTTCGAGACCCGGCTGCTCCAATTCCAATCCCGCTCTCTGCTATGGCCTGGGAGTACAGTGGAGGATGGCCCAAGTCCTTGGGCCCCTGCACCCAAGTGGGAGACCTAGAGGAAGCTCCTGGCTCCTGGCTTCCAATAGGCGCAGCTCCACCCGTTGCGGCCAATTGGGGAGTGAACCAGCAGATGGAGGACCTCTCTCATTCTTTCTTTTTCTTTCTCTTTCTCTCTCTCTGCCTCTCCTCTCCTCTCTCTCTGCTTCTCCCCACCTCCTCTGTAACTCTTTCAAATAAATAAATGAATCTTTTAAAAAAAAAGTCTCCTCTTCTTAGAAGTTAAAAAGTGAAAGACAAGTGACAGACCTGGAAAAATACTAACAATACAAGTATCTGAAAAAGGGACTTGAACCACAAATAATAGAAAGGATTTTTCTGATCAAACAGGCAATTTAAATATATTGCTAATTGCCATTAGTAAACATTTCACTAAAACATTCTCAATGAGCTCACTGATAACTTTCCAGTATCTTTAGCTCTCAGGGAAATTCAAATGAAATCCACATCCACAATCAAACACTAAGTCACACCTTCTAAATGGTTACTTTTTTTTTTTTTTTTGACAGGCAGAGTGGACAGTGAGAGAGAGAGAGAGACAGAGAGAAAGGTCTTCCTTCCGTTGGTTCACCCCCCCAAATGGCCGCTGCTGCCGGCGCGCTGTAGCAATCCGAAGCCAGGAGCCAGGTGCTTCCTCCCGGTCTCCCATGCGGGTGCAGGGCACAAGCACTTGGGCCATCCTCCACTGCACTCCCGGGCCACAGCAGAGAGCTGGACTGGAAGAGGGGCAACCAGGACAGAATCCGGCGCCCTGACCGGGACTAAAACCGGGTGTGCCAGCACCGCAAGTGGAGGATTAGCCTAGTGAGCCGTGGCACCTGCCAGGAGTTTCTTAAAACCATAAATATACTCTACCATAGTCTCCAGCCCTTCTAGCCCTAGAAATTCCCCAAAGAGAAAACAAAACTTATGTCCATATGAAAACATTTTTTCTTAATTGTCCATAGCCACTTTATTTATAATAAAATTGTAAGAAAGACCAAAATATTTATCAAACAATAGGTAAACAACATATGCTATAACCATACAATGAAATTCTTATTCAGCCTTGAAAAGGAATTGATTTTCTGATAAACACTTAAACCATGAACAGACCTCAAAAATATACCAAACTGAAACAGACTATAAATTGTATAAATATATTAACATGAAATTACAATAAATTATATTTATATATAGTCTATAGAGACAAACAGAAAACAGGCATTTCAAAACAACCTTCAATAATATGAGAAGTCTTCAGAAAGTTCAAGGAAAATATTTAGTATCCAAAAAACTATGCATGGGTTTCAAGAATTTTTGACAACAAAATAAATATCTTTTCATTTCATTTTCCACAAATATCTTCAAGTACCTGTGTGTGTCACCATGTGACTTTCTTTTATTAGCACATAATGTGTACTAAATGTAAAACTTCCAATGAATGCAAATGAATATCCCTTCGCAGAAATAAGCACTACTAGCTGACAGCTGTGTATGCTATCAAAGAAAACATGTACTTTAGATAAACATGAACACTTATCTAAAAGTTTACAATTTGTTTTTTCTTGACAGTGTATCTTGGAGATGTTCTCATAAGTATATGCAAATTTATCTGACTATAAAAAGTTTTATAGTTTCTCAGGATGGACAACACTACAATTTATCTCACAATTGTTTGGCCTTTATGCACCCATACTTTTAAGTACCTGTGTCTGATAAAAGAATTAATGTGCAAAAGGCACGCAAATATGAAACCTCTGAAGAATGTGAAATTTCTTTCCGGATAAGGGAGTAACATTTTAAACTTCTTCCATACTTGATTCTACAGTAAAAATATTTAAATTATCTTATTCATGTATTAGGCATATTTAATATATTTATTGATCTTTTATGTTTTTGTATCTAGGCATTGATGCACTTTATTAATACCAATTGTTTAACAGGATATCATTTCATTATTATTCAAAATATTACATATTAAGCATATATATGCATTGTTTTCCTTTTCCTCTCATCTACGCTCTTTAAATTTTTTCTGCATTGATTCAGACTAGACCGATTTTATATAAATTACTGTATATAAAATGCTTGCTGAAGATGATACTATTGTATATTAAATATTGTAGACATAATTTCTCTGGCACAGGTGATACAAATATTTCAATTTCTTTATTGAAGTTTTAACTGTTGTTATATAATTTCTCATCCAACACTACCATATCACCAATTATAAGAAAAAAGGTAGTATTTTAAAATGTTGCTCACAAATACACTCAAATCATTTTATTTTATATATAATTTTTCTAATATGTTAGTAAAATGAAACTTGGATTTTACTTTTGTTATTTGTATGGCGCCTTTTTCCTTTTGTTTATTTACTATCACTGAAATTAGTTTGTTTATGTGATCTGTTTATACAAATTAATAATGAAAAAGTTTGGAAATTGTGAAATATTTTAGCATACTACATATTCATCGGATACTTGAAATGTGAAAAACATGAGTAAAGTGAGCAATTGTGTATCTACGGGTAGTGCCAGAGAAAAAAGGACATGCTAGCAACAAACGAACGATTTAAATTTAGGTAACTGACCTCTTAGGAAGCGCACGGCACCGGTTTGCAGACGCTGCCCTGAGCTTCCCGAAGATGGCTGCCTTCTCGCTAGCACCCAGGGATACCCACGACCAGAGAAGACGGAGCGGAGTCTTTCCAATGCTGAGAGGAAAAATAAAACTGTCAGCACGGAGTAACAGTAAGATTACCCTTCCAAACTGAGAATAAAGTAAGAGACTTCCCCACAAACAAACCTGAGAGAGTCTGTCACAAGAAAACTGGTGATTTCCGTTCGTACCTGACGGTCTTCTCGCTACGCACATGGGACGCCGCACGAGGTCCGCGTGACACGTGATGAAAATGGAGACCCAGGATGAAGAGCATGCGCGAACAGCACCAGGAGGCGAAAGTCAATATCGCGCCCTCTGCTGGTGGCAGGTGGTAATGGCAATTGGCTGAAATTTCAGCCTTAGGAATGCAGGCAACATTCTAACAGCTACATTATATTGGTTACCAGGTGGTAACTACGGTTGGCCCAAAAACCCAGCAGGTGCCATAAACTCCGCCTCTGGGAGGGAAGCAGGTGTAAAAATGTTTTTAAATTGCCTCAGATAAAATGCAATAGTGGAACTTAATGTGAATCATGAAAAATGTTCATTAATAAACACAAAAGTAGGAAAATTTGGAATAGACATAAAAACAGAAGGCAAAAATATAAAACAAAGGAGAACATGATAAGCATTTAAAATATGTTAATAATTAAATTTTAAAAGGTTTAAACATTCTTTTTTTTTTTTTTTTTTTTTTTTTTTTTTTTTTTTGACAGGCAGAGTGGACAGTGAGCGAGAGAGACAGAGAGAAAGGTCTTCCTTTGCTGTTGGTTCACCCTCCAATGGCCGGCGCACCAGGAGCCAGGAGCCAGGAGCCAGGTGCTTTTCCTGGTCTCCCATGGGGTGCAGGGCCCAAGCACCTGGGCCATCCTCCACTGCACTCCCTGGCCACAGCAGAGGGCTGGCCTGGAAGAGGGGCAACCGGGACAGAATCCGGCGCCCCGACCGGGACTAGAACCCCGTGTGCCGGCGCCGCTAGGCGGAGGATTAGCCTAGTGAGCCGCGGCACCGGCTAAAAGGTTTAAACATTCTAATTACAACAGAAATTTTCAGACTGGTGGGTAAAGCAAGTCCTAATGATAGGCTGTTTAAAGGAGAAACAGCCTACATTCAAATGAAACTTTAGCTTGAAAATTACAGTATGGGAGCAGGTGTAGCAAAAAACAGTAAGTGTAAGAAAAGCTGAGTGGGTAAATTAAGGCTAGAAAAAATTAACTAAGAAAAAGAATATAAATAGAGATAAGAGATATTTCATTATTAAAGGATCCATCTTACAAGAATATCAGAAATGAAAATTCTGGGATATCTAGTGACATATGATCAAACTTCTGAATTCTTAACCACATCTTTATTTGTTTGGATATATTAGGCATTTTTAGTTGCATGTCTGATAGCTCTATTATTTGCTTATCTTGTGTATGTATGTGCATTTTATCAGCTGGGTTTTAGTCACCTTCATTTCTTTTAATTATCCTGATCATTATAAATAATGTCACACAAACTATATATGAACATTTAAACTTTAAGTTCACAGTGGCTAAACAACTAATTGCACTATCATTTTTCCAGGTCCTTAATTGCAACAGAAGTTCAAACCATTCAAAATTGGGTTCTAGTACCTTGTAGTAGTTGTCTGGTTTCATGTTTATCATACTTCTCAGAATATACATAGCCTTCAGTGTCCCAGCCAAACCTTGCAGAATTCACATCCATCTCTCACCATACAGACACTGAGGAGCAAGCCTGGAACTCTGCTTTTCCCTGTGTCTTGGTGCACAAGTCACAGGTTTGTTTATTGTCTAACCTCTAAGTAAATAGCTATCTGAACCTGGAAGGCCCTCATGAGGAAAGACAGCTGCAAATGTTAGGTTCATTTCTGTGGATCTTTGCTCTGTAATATTTACTTGCCTTTGTTACCTTGTTAGTCCTCCAAACTCTCACGCTCCACACTCTCTGCTCTTTTATCCCAATTTCTGTCTCTGCCCCACTCTCTCTTCAGGGTTTTCAAGTTCCACTCAGAGTGGAAGCCAAGTAGAACTCAAAGTAATCTGAATTACCCAGTCTGCCTTGATGAGAAAAACTCCTCCGATGTACAAGTTATCAGACATTGCAGGGTTTAGCACACCTTTGGCAACAGTATCAGACATTATGATTTGTTTGATGCAGTTTTCTTGAGATTCTTGATACCTTTGTTAAAACCTAGTGTAGAAGTTTTCTTCATTAATATGTGCTAATACAGGAACATGTATACACCTGTAACTGTAATATGCACCTAATTTACATGACTGTTCCCCATAAGGAGGTACATGTACCTCCAGCATAGAGCCCATAGTATCACAGGTGTATTGAAGAAACATTTATTGAATCAATTAAATTAATTGAAATAATTGAACCAAATTCTGACCTAAAGATCCACTGCTTGTGAGGATCATGTGCTTCAAATCAAATTGCCTGTCTTCTTAATTTTACACTAATTGGCTTCATGGATAAAACGCTACATTTAGGCATCATTGCTGTGGTACAGTGGGTTAACTCACTGATTGGGGTACCTGCATGCCATGTGGGAGTATTGGGATGGAGTCCCACCTCTGCCTCTGCTTCCAACTCAGCTTTCTGCTGGCTCACCTGCAAGCAAAAGGTGATGGCTCAGGTACGTGGGTCCCTGACAAGATGGAGTTCCTGGCTCCTGGCTTCAGCCTGGTGCATCCCCAGCTGTTACAGACAATTGGGGAGTGAACTAGTAGAAGGAAAACAACTCTTTTGCTATTGTTCTCTGTCTTGCTCCTGTCCTACCTCTTTCTCTCTCTCTCTCTCTGCCTTTCAAATAAATAAAACACAAATGATCATTTTTAAGAGGTAGGTATTTAAAAAGCTACAAAGTAAAGTATTCCATTATATATATTCCATTATATATGGTATGCGAAGGTGTCGGCTTGCAGGAATGACAGGTGGGCCTATTTAGGCACTTCTACACTGCTGATGAAATCTAGAAAAACCTGGGAAAAATATCAAAGGCATTGTTTGAAGACATAAGTCCATGGGAGCAATGGTTTAAAAGAACAAGCTCTCAGAAGAGTCTCCCATGTGATAAGAAAGAAATTCAGTACAGCTTTTCCCTTCTAGGTTTTTGCTGATTTAAAGGAGACAGCTGAGAACACAAAGTGCTAAGCAGAAAGTTACAGCTGAGAAGCTGAACTGGCTTTGGCAGTCTCACAAAACCTAGTAAAGACAGAGTGGTATTCAGGGTCCTCTAAAACTAGAGGCTTTCTGAAAAGTCCCCAAGAGTTCATCTGCCATCCTTGAGGGTATAGGTTGTGCATATGAGCCAGAAAACTTCGGAACTGGCTTTAAAATGTCTCAATCTCTAATTGCTCCGAGATTAACTACCACCACTTTAACTGCCTCATGTTAGCAAAAACAAATGCTCCCTGAAGGAAAATAAAATCATTTAGAGTTTCCAAATACCTCTATACTAACTCATACAGAAAATCCTGTATACAATCAAAACTAACCACACATGCAAAATATTAAGAATGCTTAACATTGAAGGGGGAATTAAATTTCTAGTTAATGTATTTGTTGGTGTCACTCTGAACATAGAATATAATGTGTATTGAGCATCTGAACAGTCAAATCTTGCCCAATGACTTTGTGTATGATCTATTTTGTCATATTTTCATAGGTACTTGAAGAGAATATGTATTCTGTAGTTATGAGGAGTATTGTTCTATATATGTGGACTAGAACGATATTAAATATTCTTATTATCTTTTTATTACTTTCAGAGCTAGATGAGTTAAATTCTCAATCTGTTTCTATGCATTTCCTTTTAGTCTTGTCTCTTCCTTTATTTTGTACACCAAGGCTATATTATTGTAGAAATAAAATGTCAAGATATTTATATCTTCTGGGCCAGCACTGTGACCTAGCAGGTTAAGCCACCATCTGCAGTGCCTGTTCATTCCCTGGCTGATCCACTTCTATTCAAGCTCCCTGCCGATGTGCCTGGGAAAGCAACGGAAAATGGCCCAAGTCTGTGGGTCCTTGCACCACACATGGGGAGAACTGGAAGAAGCTCCTGGCTCCTGGACTCAGTCTAGCCCTGCTCTGACCATTTTGGCCATTCGAGGAATGAATCAGCAGATAGAAGATTCTCTCTCTCTAACTCTGCCTTTCAAATAAAATAAATAAATTTTGGGGGAACAAAAGATGTTTGTACCTTCCTCTTGAATTCAACTTCTTATTTTTTTACAAACTTTTTCCTAGTTGCAATTTGTCCCTTAAATCTACCTTATCTAATACACAGATAACATCATTTGCCTTTGGTTCATTGTCCCATTGTGTTCATTTTTCCCATTCTTTGTTATCGGTCATGCAATTCATGTTTAGGATTCTGTATTTCCTGAAAATCATTCACTTTCAAAATGGAGTATCTAGCCTGTTTATATTTAATTCCTGACATAGGTGGATTTGTATCTTCCATATTACTATATCTGCTGTTTGTTCTTTAGAATATTAATACAGAATATGCTCAGTAGAAAACAACAAAACTCCCAACAATAACTTTTCAAAAGACAACTTCATTTTTAATATTAATTACAATACTGAATTTGAGAATCCAGGTAGGTGTTTGGTTCAGCGGTTAACACACTGCTTGGGATGCTCACATCCCTTCTGGGAGAGCCTGAGTTTGGGTCCTGGCTCTGCTTCCAATTCAACTTCCTGCTATTGTGCACTCTGGGCTGCAGTGGGTGATGCCTCAAGTACCTGGGCCCCTACCTTCCACATGGGGAATCATGATTGAGTTCCAGGCCCTGGCTTCAGCCTGGCCCAGTCTCAGAGTAGCAGGCATTTGGGGTTTGGGGAGTAAACCAGGAAATGTGTTGTCTCTCTCTCTCTCTCATTCTTGCTCTCTCTGCCTTCCAAGTAAAATGAAAATCAACAGAAAATTTTTGAAAATGTTAAAACCTTGGTATGTCCAAATCACTGTATTTGTGAAATAGCTTGAAGAATCATTACAATTGGAATTTCCTTTAAATTCATCTACTTACAAGCTCAATTGATTTAAACAGACTTCATTTTTATGTCACAAGTTATTTCAATTCCATTGAAAACAATATTTAAAATTGTCATTGCAGATTATAGATAACTTAAAGAGAATGATGGTGAAATCCATTTTTACTACAGAATTCAGCTGCAGGGTGACAATTTTTTAAAAAGATTTTATTTGTTGGAGAGGCAGTTATAGACAAAGAGAGGGAGAGACAGAGAGAAAGGTCTTCCATCTACTGGTTCAGTCCCCAAATGGACACAATGGCTGGAGCTGGGCTGATACAAAGCCAGCAGCCAGAGGCTTTGTCTGGGTCTACCACATGGAGCCAGGGTCTCCCACGCAGGTGCAGGGGCCCAAGCATTTGGGTTATCTCCACCTGCCTTCCCAGGCCACAAGCAGAGAGCTGGATCTAGACCAGAAGAGGAGCAGACGGGACACGAGCCAGCACCCATATGGAATACCGGCACTGCAGTTAGAGACTGAAACTTTTACCACAGCGCCAGCCCCTGGATGACAAATTTTAAAGTGGGTGTCTCAGCTGTTGGATGAACAATTTTTTTTCTTTACATACTATTTGTTGAACTCTTTACTTAGTGTAGGATTAATCTTATGTGTATAAAGTTAATTGAAAAAAGTAAGAATGGGAATAGGAGAGGGATGAGAAAGAAGGGTCAGAGTGTGGGTGGGAGGGAGAGTAGGGTGGAAAGAATCACTATTTTCCTAAAATTGTATATATGAAATGCATGAAGTTTGTATACTTTACATAAAAGGTTTCCAGGTGATAAAATAAAATAAAATGGCTTGCCTAATGCATGTATTCTTCACCTTATGGCACATATTTCCACGGGGTCATGAGGGGATTCCTCTTGATACAAGTTAGTATATAAGATTTAGGAACTTTCTGCATCAGCAAAACAGATCCGTTCTTTTAACCACAATCATAAGTAGCCAGGGGCATGTGTTGCAGGTCAGCAGGTTAAGCTGCTGCCTGTGACACGGGAATCCCAAGTGAGCAATCCCAAGTGATGCTCCTGGATGGGAGCTTTGCTTCCCATCCAGTTCCCTTCTAATGTGCCTGGGAGGCACCCACGTGGGTGACTCGGATGAAGGTTCTGGATCCTGGCTCCAGCCTGGCCCTGTCCCAGATATTGCAGCCATTTGGGGAGTGAACCAGGAGATGGGAGATCTCTCTCTCTCTCTCTCTCTCTAACTCTGCTTTTCAAAGAAAGGAAAGATGTTTTTTAAAGTAAGAAATTAAAACTCACTCTTTCACCCTTCTCTAAGAAACTAGTCTGATTATCTTCACTAAATCTCTCATTTTACAACAATTCTGGAGTAGGAGTCCATTCACTTACAATATGGTAGCACTATTTATCTCCTTAATGTAATAGTTACTTATGAAAGAGTTAATTCCAAGCAGATGATGCCAACTTTCATTCTCTTGTGACAATTGACAGGCAGAGTGGACAGAGAGAGAGACAGAGAGAAAGGTCTTCCTTTTGCCATTGATTCACCCTCCAATGGCCGCCGCGGCCGGCGCACCGCGCTGATCCGAAGGCAGGTGCTTCTCCTGGTCTCCCATGGGGTGCAGGGCCCAAGCACTTGGGCCATCCTCCACTACACTCCCTGGCCACAGCAGAGAGCTGGCCTGGAAGAGGAGCAACTGGGACAGAATCTGGTGCCCCGACCAGGACTAGAACCCGGTGTGCCGGCGCCACGAGGCGGAGGATTAGCCTAGTGAGCTGCAGCACCAGCCAACAATAATACATTTTACTTTAAAGTTAATTTCTAATTAAACATGGAATTACTAATATAAATCAAAATACACATTGATAGTTTCCCTTCCCCCAAATGACAACATTTTTAGATTTGTGTGTGTATGTATATATATATATATATATACACACATATATTCCTTAATTCAAAGAATGACCAGTAACAATCAATTTGTTTCAACCAGAGACTTCAAACAATGATATCAAGAAATATTTTCAGAACAGTTGTGATGTTATCAAGATTATAAACACAATTTTTATTCCTTTTCATTGTTAAGTGTATGTAATACATACATGTTTTTTATTTTTGTGTTCAACTCATGGAATCACTTATATCTTGCATTTCTAATATAAATAAATTTTAGGTTAGGGGAGATGTGAAAATATGAAACAATATGACAGCTTTCAAATGAGATCAAAAAGACTACTTTCTAAAGGTTTCAATGCAAATGAAGGGAAACAATACAAATAAAACAAGATTAAACAGCTAAGGTAGTAACATCTAAATGTATACATACACATATTCCAGTTCGTGACACAGGTTCATGAGTCTAATGATAAATATGACATATGTGTTAACATTTCAAATCAAGCCCTTATTTGTACAAACATTTTCTTATTTCCCTAAATACCTGCTGGCCTCATGTCTTCTAGAAGAAGATGTGGTATATTATCACTGTCCTGAAAATAAATATGGACATGAATACTTATTAGGATTTTGCAGGTTTATATACAAAAAAAGAAGATAAATAGATTCTTTGGAGATGAATGTATGATTTAGCACAAGTAAACAAATAGTTAAAAGATGGTATTGACAAATAAAATTTAGGATTCAACTAGTAAATGTATATTTGTTAATTTAGGTGTTTATGACAGTTAATTTTACTATTGTAAATAGCAACAAATACTTCTATAACCAAAAAAGTTTCAAGATTATGCAGAATTCATCTTTATTCAACTTCCCCAAATATCATCACCTTATATGATTAGAGTACTATTGCCAGAAACATGAAATTATTACTGACAGAATACTATTAACTAATATACCAAACTCTTTCAAGTATCACCAATCATCACATTAATATCCTTACATCCAGGAGCCTATATGGTATTTAGTTGTCATTGCTTTCAACTGGGAAAGTGTCCTGATTCTGACACTTATGAACAATACTGATCAGTTATTTTGTTTAACATCCCTCGATTCCAATCCGTCTGATGTTTCCTAAAGATGAATTCCAGTTCTGTGGTTCTGGCCAAGAATACCACACATATGAAGGTGAGTTCTTCTCAATGTAGCACATCATGAGTTTCTTGATGTCCATATGTCCTATTACTAGTGAAAATGCTTTGGTTAACCTAATATCGCTTAGTTAAGGTAGTGTTGGGTTGGGTTCTCTGCCATAAAGTTACTACTTTCTTTATTTTAATTTTTATTACTATAAAGATAATAGATTTCATATATTTCATAGGTAAAGTTCTAAGAAGATAACCATACTTTCCAATAACCTCCCTCTCACTCCCTCTCCTTCCTTACCTTATTTATTTCCTTCAATTTTTGCAAAAACATACTTTCAATCCACTCTATAATCAAAGGCTTAATTGACCACTAATCATAATATTCAACAAGTAAAACATGGGAAAATCATAGCTCCACAGGATTAGCATAAACAAGGGCTAAAAGCAACAGTCATACCACAAGACATCCATTTTATTTTCTATATGTTTATTTTTTTCTATATTAACTGCTATATAGCAGAGAAAACATATTTAATTTGTCTTTTGGGGACTGATTTATTTCATTATTTCATAATGATTTTCAGTTGTTTCCATTTTGTTGCAAAAGACAGAATTTCATTCTTTTTTATGAATGAGTAGTATTCTGCAGGGTATATATACCACATTTTCTTTATTCAGTCATCAGCTTATGGACATCTAGGTTGATTCTATATCTTAGCTATTGTAAATTGAGCTTCAATAAACATGGGGGTTCAGATAACTCTTTCATGTGCTGATTTCATTTTGTTTGGGTAAATTCCCAGGATTTGGATGGCTGGGTCATATGGTTGATCTATTTTCAGATTTCTGAGGAATCTCCATATTATCTCTCATAATAGTTGTACTAGTATACATTC
The DNA here is from genome assembly GCF_051225735.1 of Oryctolagus cuniculus. NCBI lineage: Eukaryota > Metazoa > Chordata > Mammalia > Lagomorpha > Leporidae > Oryctolagus > Oryctolagus cuniculus. Next base: position 13,196,009 of record NC_142888.1, read on the forward strand.
CCACCAATAGCAGATTAGGGTACCTCCCCCCACCCCTGCATCCTCACCTCATTTATTGTATGTTGATTTTTGGATGATAGCCATTCTAATTGATGTGAAGTGAAATCTCATTGTGGTTTCGATTTGCGTTTCCCTGATGACTCATGATCCTGAACATTTTTTCATATGTCTGTTGGCCATTTGAATTTCTTTTGCCCATTTCTCAACTGGATAATTTGTTTTGCTACTGTTGAGTTTCTTGAGCTCTTTATAGATCCTCAATATTAATCTTTTATCAGTTGCGTAATTTACAAATATTTTCTCCCATTCTGTCACTTGCCTCTTCACTCTATGGAATGTTTCGGATCAGCACCACGCTGATCCGAAGGCAGGAGCCAGGTGCTTCTCCTGCTCTCCCATGGGGTGCAGGGCCCAAGGACTTGGGCCATCCTCCACTGCACTCCCTGGCCACAGCAGAGAGCTGGCCTGGAAGAGGGGCAACCGGGACAGAATCCGGCGCCCCGACCGGGACTAGAACCCGGTGTGCCGGTGCCACAAGGCGGAGGATTAGCCTAGTGAGCCACGGTGCCAGCCTCTATGAACTTACTTCTAAGGATACAGCTTAAAAGCTTGTCATGGGATCCCAAATTCTCTTAAGCTAGGTGATAAAAATAGCATTCTAAGTTTTATAGAAATCATATGGATAGGATTAAGTGTTAAAGTTATCATATAAATAGGATATGTGTTTGATAGTAATAACAGAATTAAAAAGGAGTGAATTCTCCAACATGGGAAGCAGTCCACACAGCAGACTCGTAGAATGACAATCGCCTTAAGTAGCACTCTGACCTCAGAATCAACCATTAAGGCATTCTGGTTTGGCTGAAAAGCCCAGGGTAACATTTCAGGCATGGAAAGCCAAGACACTGTGGCAACAAATGTTCTACATAAAGGACCACTGTGGGCGAGACCTCAGTGGAAAGAAGTGGGCACCAAAGAAGGATGTACTTTCTTCCGAAGGGAGGAGAGGGCTTCCACTTTGCCTACGGCCTTGTTTAAATACTGAAGGATTTTGTGGATTCAAAAGGCTCCATAGCCTAGCCAGCTCTTGTCAAGAACCTTGGGTGGTCACTGACATCATACACAAAATTAATTGTTAAATAAACAACAGGGGTCACTGTGCACTGACTTCCTATGCAGGATCTCTGTCTTCAAAAAGTTGTATTATAAGACTTAATGGTAAAACTTGTTCTCAAAGAATTACTTCATTTCAGTGTATTAAATGGAGGATATCCTATGTCACACAAATTATAGTTATGTCTAAGTGTTCATAGAAGGTGTATCTCTTTAAAGATAATTAATTAAGTTTCAAAAAAAAAAGCGAAATTACCACTGAGATGCAATGACTTTGAACAGCCTTTGGACTACTGAGGAACAGCTTTGTTCTTTTTTTATATATATTTTTGTCATTTTTATATTTTTCTTTTTTTTTCTTTTCCTCTCATTCTTTTCCTCTCTCATACAAATGCTGAACTCTTTACCTAGAATAGAATTAATCTTCTGTGTATAAAATTAAATGAAAATAGATCTTAGTAAAAAACAAGACTGGAAACAGGAGAGAGAAGAGGAAGAGGTGTGGGAGTGTGGGTGGAAGGTCGGGTAGAGTGAAAAGAATTACTATGTTCCTAAAGTTCTATTTATGAAATGTCTGAAAACAAACAAAAAAAAAAGTTTGGTAGAATTCAGCAGTGAAGCCATCTAGTCCTGGGATTTTCTTTGATGGAAGGGTCTTTATTACTGATTGAATCTCCATCTTGGTTATTGGTCTGTTTAGGTTTTCTATGTCTTCAAATTAGAAAATCTAGAACAAATGGTTAGATTTCTGTATGCGTACAATATACCAAAATTGAGTCATGAAGACATAGAAAACCTAAATAGACCAATAATTGGTAACATTTTCTCCTTTTCATTGATATATACCTTTAGTATACAATCATTATAAACTACGCAAATATCCTTAATTGGATAATTTTCAATGTATCACCAGTTCACAAGTGTACTAAGTATCATTAAAGGAGTCCATAGAAATTGTTGCAAAATATAGAATGAGGATGTGATAGTTCAAATGAAAGTAGTAACTATAAAATGTAATTCCATTTTTCCTACCAACAGACTATTTGTCTTGATAATATTGACTTATGGAAATGATCTATTGCATATTTCTTGTGTATTTTATTAGTACATTCACAGAGAAACAGCTGACATCAAAGTATGACAGAATGTTCATGATCTATAGTGAACCCCTTATCTCCAGAGAATGCTCCTCAGTGAAACCACACCATATCCAAAGGAACTCAGTGCAGCAAAAAAAAGACTTGACCCCTTGGAAGCTCTCTTTTGTCGCTCCCCCATCTCGCGGAGGAACGACACTAAACCCTGAGCTGTTCTTTCTGCCCGGCCCTTCCCGGGTTAGCTGCCAGTTCCTCACTCGCGGAGGAACGACGCCGTCCTGGGTTAGCTGCCGGCCCCTCCACCTCCGTGGAGGGGTGGCACCCCCTGCCACTTTCCCCACTTCCGCGGAGGAGCGGCACACCGCCGGCCGGCTCTCTCGGGGGCTGCTCAGATGTTCCTTCAGATGTTCCTGGTGCATGTTGTCTCTCTCCTCCTTTATAGTCCTCTTCCACCAATCTCAACTCTGCTGCCCACACGCCGAGCACGCTGCTCTCCTCCAATCAGGAGTAGGATCAGCTCCTGCAGCTTATCAGTCAAATTGGCAAGAGGCAGCTGCGTAGAAGTTTACTCCTCCCCAGCGCCATATTGTGGGAGAGCAGATGCATAGAATAAGTCTTAATTCCAGTAACTTAGTCTAGTCTCAGTTGCTCCCCACACTCTTTATTTTGCAAGATAATTCAGCTTAAATGGCAATCCCTTCATTTGTTATTTCAAACAGAAACAATCCTCGTTAAAACTGTACATAACAAGTGTTCCTCCCCACAAGTAATATACATAAGCACAGTTCTGATGACACATTTCAAAAACAGGTGGAGGGCTGGATTTGGCACAAGGGACCACATTTTCTAATGCATCTTTGGACCACTTAGACTAGGATTCCTCAAAGCTGTTTTTACTAATATTTGTGGTCAGATACTTCTTTGTTGTAAGGGGTAGCTCTGTCCATTTTAGGATGCTGAGCATTATTTTTGGCCTGTACCATTTGCGTGCTGTAGAACCCCTGCACCCCAGAAGCATCCCCTGAAAATATCTCCAGACATTTCCAAACATTCTCTAAGAGGAAAAATCACCTTTAGCAGAGAATCATTCCTCTCTCAGTTCAAATATAATGGACTTACTCTGGTTTTGTTATTGTTGTTGTTTGTTTCTCCTTCGTTCTCTTGAGGATTTTTTATTTTTTTTCCTGCACCTGTTGGCCTTTTTTTTTTTTTTTTCTGGTTGACAATTTCCCTTGCACAAAGATTGCACTGCATAGAATGTGGGGACAAAAAGCCCCAGGAGACTCAATTATGTGTCCTTCTTTGATTCTCATGTGGGTCTGCGTCTTTTCACAGTCTTTTGCTATTTGCATCAATTGTCTTATCTAAGTTTTACTTGTAATGGCTGTGAGGAATTAGTGTGAAATGTACTTATTCTTGGTCTCCCAGAAGTATTTGAAACAGTAATTTCTACCTGAGATTGAGTAGTGCCCTGTTTAAGAGTGAACATTCAGGAGCCACCTAGCATGAATTAAAAATTCAAATCTGGCTCTACTTTTCAAAGGATGTGAGACCCAGGCCAGAATATATAACCTCTTGCTACTCAGGTTTTTTTCAGATGTAAATTTCTAATAGTATTAATGTACAATTCATAGTTGTATGTAATAGAATTTTCATTTGACTCACAAAAGCTAAACCAAACTACGACACATAAGTGATATAGAGCAGCAATAAACACTATGTACTAGAGATAATTTGTTTCACTATTTTATTATAATTATCTGGAAAGCCAGAGAGAAGTAACTTTATAAACATGATGCCAACAATTAATACTGTATATACATACTTCCATCACAAAATAAAAACAAGAATCATCAAAAAAGGAAAGCTTTAGCAGAGTTTTCAAAATTTGAAGAGATGCACCTGAATTTGAATTATTTTAATGCAAGATCTTAAAGTCTGGGAAAATGGGACATTTAATATATTAAAGGGTTTCTAACCAGAAAGAATTTAAATGCCAGAATTATAAGGACCCTATCACAATATTTTTCCTTTTAAGCCTTTCTTCCCCTAAGCCCCCAGGAAAAGTAACAGAGAAACAACTAGTATTTCATTGAGGTTCTACCTACTCTTATTCTCTTCAAAATATTTGATTGCTGTTCAAGGGCGCACATTAATCTCCTTTCATGGAGGAACTTTCACCCCTTGTCAACCTAGAGAGGAGAGGTTCTTTCCAACCTTCAAAATCCAACATCTTTCATTAAGGGTTATAAAGCTAAACATTAGAACAAAGAAATCTGCACCCACATAGTTCCTGCAGCAGAAGAGAAAAAAACAAACAAAGGAAACACTGAACTTAAAACATAACAAAAAATAATGTGAAGGAAGTGAGACCAAATATTGGTATAGAAATGGGAAAAGTTCACACATTACAAAGAATAGGCTATGTAGATATAACACCAACAAATATATACTGTATCTAAGAGGTGCATCTAAAATGACTTAAAATAAAAGTATGAATTTGATTGGGCCAAGATAATAACAGTAGATCATATAGAATTCTTAAATAAGAAAAATAAGAGGATGTTAGAATGACAAAGATCACCATATACATTAATAATAAAACTATGTCATTATATATAGGTTCTAAATAAAAAGCAATGTGAAACAGACGGCAAGAACAAAATTAAGGCTACAAGAATGAAAACTGGACTTTATCCTACCAAAAATAGTTAGTGAATGAGTGTCAATCTTTTAGACTAGTCAATTAGATAATTTATCAGGAAAAGTCTATTAATAAGATTGGTATTGTCTTATTTTTAATTCCTCCAGGAACCAGTCCTAAGACAAAAAATTACAGTGAAAATTATTTATTGCAGAAGACAAAGAACAAAAGTAAGAGAAGAGATAAGTTGTATAGGGAGGGAAATTATTCAATAAAGGATGAACAACTATGAAATATGACTGAACTTTGCACCTTAAGCGTGAAGTAGCTATTTGTCACCTCCCCGCAGGCACTGGTTGGGAATTGCATGTGTAAATTCACCAGAACTTCTGGAAACAGGATAGTGCTTTAGATGTCAGAGCAAAAACCAAAAGACAAAACAAAAACACTGTGGCACAGAGATACAGGCACAGACAATTGGAAGATCAAGGGAGCACACTGAAAACTAGCATCTGAGGAAAGAGTAAGGCATTAGTGCTAACTGCTATAGCCATATAATTCACTTGATAATAAAACATTTTAAGTAACAATAAGACAACTATTAAAATTGAACATACAGAGTACACCAAAAAGTTCATGGCAAGTAGGATTAAAAGATAAGGTTTTTTAGGTGCAAAAATTTTGAAAACCATGCATAGTTTTTCTCATAATAAAATTTTTCCACAGACTTTCTGAAGAATCCTCATGTGTTAGACCACAAATAAAACTATTATAAATTTCAGAGTATAAAAAAGAAAAAGTCATACTTTCTGATCATGATGGTGTAATATTTAAACTTAAGATCAAAAGGAGACCTAAAATTATATCAAAATAGTCTGAAAAATACAAAGCACTATTATACATCCTTTATATTAGAGGATAAATGCAAACTAGTACTGGAGAATATAGAATGAATAATGATTAAGGATACAAACTTTTTAAAATGTATAAGTAGAAACATACAGGTTGGCAATATGGTGTAGTAGGTAAAGCTGCAGCCTGCAGTGCTGGCATCCCACATGGGCACAGGTTTGAATCCCGGCTGCTCCACTTCCGATCCTGCTCTCTACTATGGCCTGAGAAAGCAGTAGAAGATGGCTCAAGACCTCGGACCCCTGCACCGGTGTGGGAGACCCAGAGGAAGCTCCTAGTTCCTGGCTTCAGATGGGCCCAGCTCCGGTAGTTGCAGCTATGTGGGGAGTGAACCAGTGGATGGATCTTGATCTTGATCTCAACCTCCCTCTCCCTCTCCCTCTCCCTCCCACCCCCTCCCCATCTCTATCTCTGTCTCTTCCTCTGTCTCTCCCCTCTGTCTCTCTGTAACTCTGCCTTTCAAATAAATGAAAGAATCTTAAAAAAAAAAGAAAGAAAGAAAAGTAGATACATAGAAACTAGAACAGACTAGAGACCCTAGAAGTAAACCCACACATCTACAGCCAATAAATCTTAGACAAGATTGCTAACAGCATGCATTGGAAAAGGGACAGTCTTTTCAATAATGGTGCTTGAAAAACTGAATATCCACATGCAGAGAATGAAATTAGACCACTATCTCACCATGTACAAAAATCAACTCAAAATGGATTCAATACCAAAATTTTAAGAACTGAATCTTTGAAACTACTAGATAACATGTGAAAAATGCTTCAGGATATTGGAATGGGCAGTGATTTTTTTTTTTAAATTACTAGATCCTTTGAACTCAGTAAACAAAAGCAAACATAGAAAAAGGAAATCTCATCTAAGTAAAGAGTTTCTGTTCCAGAAAAGAAACAGTCAAGAATAAAGAGGCAGCCTGCAGGATGGGAGAAAATATTTTCAAGTTTTATATGTAACCAGGAGTTAATAAAAGTAGATATAAGGAACTGAAACAACTCAATACCAGGAAAACAGATAATGCAATTAAAAAGGGGGCCGTAGATCTAAACAAACATTTTTTGAAGGAAGACATAAAAATGGCCAACAGGTACACGCAAAAGTGCTCACCATCATTATTCATCAGGAAAATAAATGCAAGTCAAATCCACAGTGGGATTATCATATCACTTCAATTTGATTGACTATTATAAAAAATATGAAAACAGAAGAAATGCTAGATGTGGAGAAAAGGCAACGTTTTCACACTGTTGGTGGAAACAGAAATTAGTTTTGGAGAACAGTATTGAAGTTCCCCAAAAGCTAATAATAGAACTACTTTTTGATCCATCAACTCCACTATGAAATAAATCAAAGAGATAACTGCACACCCGTGTTTATTGCAGCACTATTCATGATAACCAATAAATGGGAACAACCTAAGTATCCAGCAACTGAGGGGTGAGTAAAGCAAATAGGATGTGTACACACACACACACACACACACACAATGGAATACAACTCAGTCCTAAAAAGAAAAAGAGCTGGAGGTCATTATGTTATGTGAAATAAGAAAAGAACAGAAAGACAAGCACCACATGATCTCACTCATATGTGGAGTCTAAGAAAGATGATTTCATAGAAGTTAAAAGTAGAATGGTTTCCACCATAGTCTAGGAAGAGTGGCAGGGTGATAGAGGGGGAAAAGTTGATTAATGGGTATTAAATTGTAGTTAGAAAGAAGTAAGAAATTCTGTGGTTCTATTGCATGGTACAATAACAATAAATAGTGTTAACATACTATATATTTCCTCTATAAAAAAATGAAAGAATCTAATGTTTACACCATTAAGAAGTGTTACCTATTTAATGAGATATGTTTACCCTGATTGGATATCACACAATATATACCTTATTGAAACATCATAACCTATAAATACGTACTTTGTCAAAAAATCCAAAGTAAATTACAATATGACCTAAAGTTCTTGGAATAATTTGTGTGAAATTCTTTAAAAGTCAGGATTAAATATGTTGTAGTCTATAAATAATTTAACTACCAAAATTAACTCCAAAACAGCTGGAGAATCTGAAAAAGTCAATAATAACATGTGAATTAATTTAAAATGTTAGAGAGGGGCTGGAGCTGTGGCATAGCAGGTAAAGCCGCCACCTGCAGTGCTGGCATCCCATATGGGCACTGGTTCGAGTCCCAGCTGTTCCACTTCCAGTCCAGCTCTCTGCTATGGCCTGGGAAAGCAGAAGATGGTTCATGTCCTTGGGCCCCTGCATCCACGCGGGAGATCCTCAGGAAGCTCCTGGTTCCTGACTTTGGATCAGCGCAGCTCTGGCTGTTGCAGCCAGTTGGAAGGTGAACCAGCAGATGGAAGACCTCTCTGTCTCTCTCTCTGCCTTTCCTTCTCTCTCTGTGTAATTTTTTCAAATAAATAAATAAATCTTTAAAAAAAAGTCTGAGAGGATACCTCACTAAAAATTAAAAGGCACAGATGGTCCCAGGGTAATAGTTTTCAAAGCAATAATTAATTTCAATACAATTTTAAAATTTATAGAGCAGACATTCAAGTGAGGTTTAAACAAAGTTTTTTATTAAGATTTATTTATTTGAAAGTCAGAGTTACAGAGAGGGGGTAGAGGTGGAGAGAGAGAGGAAGAAACAGATCTTCCAACTGCTGACTCAAGTCGATTTGGGTAAAAATATAGGAGAAAATTGGATATTAAAACTGCTAAGTGTTGAAAAAAGTTAAGAATTTTTGTAGGTTAGTTTCTCTCATTTTTTAAGTATTTTTTGTGTTCTTTTTTTAGATTTATTTATTTATTTGAAAGGTAGAGTTACAGAGAGGTAGAGGCAGAGAGAGTTCGAGAGAGAGAGGTCAAGAGAGAGAGAGAGAAGACAAGAGAGGTCTTCCATCCTCTGGTTCGTTCCTCAAATATCAGCAAAGGCCGAAGCTGAGCTGATCCGAAGCCAGGAGCCAGAAGCTATACCTGCTCCACCACAATGCCGGCCCCAGGTCAGTTTTCCAATACCCAAGAAAGTTTAAACTTCAGAAATTTCATCCAGCAAATTTGGGGGGGGGGGGGAGGGAGGACATTACCTCATAGTCCTATTCAAAAAATGTTAAAAGAACTGTATATAATGCTATTAAACTTTGCATTTATTTTAATAGTGAAAAATATCCCACATTTTCAACAATTTGAGAATGATCAAAAGCTTATGTGTTTCCATTTAAGGGAAAGAAGTAAAACTAAAACTATTAAAAGAAAAATACTTAGGGAGTTTCACATGGTGCTATGGAACTTTAACCATTACAGGGGGATTCAGAAAAGGTTACCATCCTCCTGTGAGGAAAGGAGCTAAAGATTCTTGCAATGATGCATAATGGAGAAGCTTAAAGTCCTTAATTTTTAATTTATAATTTCCCATGCTTTTTTCATGTGCATATAACATATATGAGTATGTTTGTGATTATATGTATGCATATATACATATATATACTATCACAGATGATTAGAACAATAACTGTATATTCCTTAAAATATATTTATATCACTTACTATTGAGAATAATATAAAAAGAACATATTTCCATGACATCATTTGTGAGGGATCTTCCAAAAGTTTATGGAAAATGCATATTGTGAAAAAACTATGATTTCAATTTTTTTGCACACAAATAAATTTATCTTTAAATTTCTTTTTCCATGAAGCTTTTTAATGTCTAGGTGCATATATTCATGTTGCCACAACACAAGCAATCTCAAGCTATTTAAGTCTAGAAAAACCACAACCAAATTTTCAAAGGCAGTGGTGAATGAGTTTGCATTGTGATAATGATGAAAAATTTGTTATTTATAACGGGAGTCCCTTATTTTAATCTTCACAATATGAAGCTTCAGAGGTTGTTAAATGTGCAGTAAGGACTTTGAAATGAATTCAAGGGTACTGCAGAATGTACATAGAAAAATGAAATTAAAAGATAAGTTTATTTTTGTGCAAAAAACCTGATTCCCATGTATAGTCCTTTTTTGTAACATGCATTGCCATGAACACTTTGAATCACCTTCAGTTAAGCAAATCACTTTTGCATAATATGTTTTTGAAATGTCTGTTTAGTTAATAGCCTTTAGCAAACCCACTGAAAAGTCATACAGCTGTTTTCAGAAGACTGTCTAGGTTCAATTGAGAAATAAAAGTTTTCAATGATAGTCATGAATGAGCCCAATTGTTGGTATGCAGAGATTCACAGATTTGATTGTGCTTTTGCAGAAGTAAGTTGGAGTAGGGAAGCTCTGGGCAGTATAATAAAAATCACAAATTGGTTTATTTCACAATGTATTTCTTCTCATTTTAGTTTGTTGCTTAATGTCATCAATGTTATATAAACCATGGTCTTCCTTTCAAGAATTGCTGAGCAGTTTTATCCAATCATAGCTAAAAACTAAGAAATATGTCCTTAGACTCAAATGTCCAAAATAGATATTTGTCATTCAGGAATACAGCTAGCAAGATGTCAAACTGAGACCTTAAAGAAGAGTTAAAAATACCTCTTAGGAGGTATTAAATATGAATAATACGTCTGGCTACACATTTGGATATTGCATTCTAAGTAAACAACAGAGAAAATATAAACCTAAATCAATATAATTGCAGCAAAAAATATATAGGTTAGTAGGAAAAACAAAAGAAAAACAATTTTAATATCTAAAAACTCAAAATACTAGTTATGATATCTCTTATGCATATTTCTAATAAGCACATTTAATAGGTTGATTTGAAGATTGTTCTACTCACCAGAGTTCAGTGCAAATGGCCTTGCCTCATTTAACTGATAAATAATACTGAGAAATTTTGATGATTAGAGGATAATTATAGTTACAGATAAAGCCATTTTATGATTTTCCCAATCTTTTCTGCTATCACTTGATTTTTAAAAATACTATCAAGAATCTTAAAATACCAAAAATTTTCCAAATTAACACACTTTAGAGCTGCAAAAGATATGAGTCTCAAAATTAGATTCATGATAAACATGGATCCACATTCTTTAATATTCACAGGAGCAATGAATAATGCAAAACAAGCATATTTGCATATTTTTCTTTCAAATATCTTGCTCAAATGAAGTAATTTAAGGTACAATATGACTTTTGGGGGCCACTACATTATTGAAACTTTATGTGAATTGATACATGTTTAAAGCATTACTGATATAATACTGTTTACTGCTCATGTCTAACAGACAGAAAAAAAGTCCATATCATATCTTAAACTCCATGAAAATACAAATCAGAAAAATATTTTCAATAAATTTCAAGCATAATGACTTACTCAAGGCATGTTTATTGAACAAGTATTAAATTGAACTTATTTGCCAGTTACATTCATAATCCACTGGACTTGACTATGTGAAATACAGTAGATGATCTTGCTACATTTATAAGCAAATAAGACTACTATATAAATGAATATCCTATTACTCTCAGTCCAATATATGAATTACAACTGAACAAGGAGCTTAAGAAGGATGTTGCCAATACTTGTCCATTCACTGAGTAGCACAATGCCTGAAAGAGAAAATATGTGTAGGGTAAATGAATGAATGAAACCTAAATTAGGAATGAATATAAACCGAAGCTGAAGAATAAACTTTCCAGAAAGCAGGATTTGGAGTGGGAAGGGGATTACTCCAAGGCAGTGAGTGGCCCTTCACCGATCATCACACAGCAGTGCAAACGCTAGCTCCTGCAGAAGGTGAATTTCTTCAACCAGCCTTTTGTATCTTGCAGTATGAGCTAGTCTGTTATAAACCGCTTACGTTTGTACAATTGCACTTCTTTTGTGCTAATGGCGTGTACTTTCTTTCTCTCCTTCTTAACTTTTAGTCCTTCACTTACAATTTTTTGGAATGATACTTTAGGAGTAATGGATTTCTAAAGAAGAAAAAGACAAAAGACGGAATTTCCTTGCTTATACTTTGCATATACAGACTGGATTTTTTAAAATAAAAATAGGCATTTCCCCAAAGAGATGTGTCTTGATTATTACTGACATTTGGTGTGTTGGATTCCTTGTAATATTTCTTATTTTCTACATGTTTCAAAAACCTGTGAGATACAGGATTTGATAAATATTTTGAAGGCCAGAAAAATCCAATTGTTATTTGAGAGTCATAACATACTAGTGTAGAAAAACTGCCATTGGAAAATTTAAGAACTTCGATTTTCTCTAGTTTGGTGAAAAACTGGATAAAAGGTGTTAATAAAGTTAATTTATATTGATAATACCATATATATTGGTATATGATCACTAAACAATTCTGAAAAAGTTTCTACCACTAAGATGTAAATTGTGAGACAGGTTTTAAATGTGTATAGTGCAACCGATGAGCTTTTCTTGAATTGTTATTTTTTTAAGCAGAATTTTTTCATGTTTAATTTGTATTTGTAAAAAAATAGAAAACAAAAACAAAAAAGTCCCAAAATCCAAATAACAAAAATCAGAGCAAAACTATGGTATCTTCTCTTTGAGTCTAATCTTGACAATTGTTTAAACTAAAATAACTTTTAAAAAATCTAGGGGCCAGCAGTGTAGAGTACCAGGTAAAGCCGCTGCCTGCAGTACCAGCATCCCACATGGGTGCCGGTTCCCAACACGGCAGCTCTACTTCCAATGCAACTCTCTGCTATGGCCTGGGAAAGCATCAAAAGATGGTTCAAGTCCTTAGGTCGCTGCACCCACATGGGAGACCCAGAAGAAGCTCCTGGTTCCTGGCTCCGGATCGGCATAACTCCGGCCATTGCAGCCATCTGGGGAGTGAACCAGTGGATGGAAGACCTCTCTCTCCCTCTCTCTCTCTCTCTCTCTCTCTCTCTCTCTCTGCCCCTGCCTCTCTGTAACTCTGTCTTTCAAATAAATAAATCTTTAAAAAATATAGATTTATCTTTACCATGCTCAGAGTATGTGGGTATTGTTGAATCCCTTTATCATCACCGTGTATGTCTTCTTAACATTTGACATGCCTTATTCTAAAATTGAGTCTCAAACTGGAATGCCTTTGAGAACAGATGTTTCTATAGAGGTGCTTTGACCTAAATAGTTCTGTATTTGTATTGAGTTTCATTTTGATATCTAACCAGATTCCTAATCATAGCCCATAAAAAGGAATGTGACTTTAATATTGGACTTTACTGATATACTCAAGTGTCTGCAATTTCTTTTCTTTAATCATAGCCATATGGCAAATTTTCTATTTTGTTAAGGTTTTGTTATTGATTGGTATGAAGTGGGAATTCTTGGAAAAGGCCAAATTTTTATTAAAATATTTCTGGAAGAAAATTTAATATGGTAAAAAAAGAATAAGCTCCAAGAAAATAGAAAAGTACATCTGAGAAACTAGACATGTTCACTATGATTTTAACAGATAATTGAATAGTTATTATACATCAGTAAGTTAAGGAAAATATTGAAATCAGTCCCATCAGATGGGACAGTAATAGAGGGCACTGGTAAACTTAGTGTCTATGGATGAATGTTTTATTTTGTTTTTGTTGTCATTGTTTGAAACAACTGTCGATTCAATTGTATTAAACCTATATATAAACTTGGGGAAAATCAACATTTATGTTCAGTCTTCCAATAACATTATATGTCTCAGATATTCTTTCATTTATTTTACTAGAGTCTTGTAGTGTTCCATATACAGATTCTGTCCAGATTTCATTTGTCATAGTATTCCCTTGTCCATCTGTAATGATATATACAGCTTCACTTTTCATATTGGTGGTTAAGTTTTATTCTCTTCATTTTATGACTAACAGACTTGCTGGAGATTTATAAAATTGATTGATCTCAAAAAACCAATGATTGGTTTCATTGCTTTTTCTCTATTTTTTATGTTTTCAATTTAATTGATTTTTGCTCTTTATTATCTCCTTTCTGCTTCTGTTGGGTTTTACTCTTAGTTTCTTGAGATGAGTGTCTGAATTGTTAACTGAGGACATTTCTGCTTTTGTAATACAAGCACTTAGTGCAGTATTACTTTACCTGTGTCCCACAGATTTTGATACCCTGCATTTTCATTTTCTTCAATTTGATGTTTTTCTGAGATGTTTTTCCTGAGATTTCTTTGATCTACAGAATATTGAGAAGTGTCTCCTTTAATTTTTAATCATTTGGGTATTTTCCTGTTTTTTTCTAGTTGGATTCCATTATGATCAAAGAACCTACTTTATATGATTCACTTATTGAAAGTCAGAGTTAGAGAAAGAGAAAGAGAAAGAGAGAGAGAGAGAGAGTCCATCTTCCATCCATTGGTTCATTCCCTAGATGGCCACAATGTCCAGGGCTGCGCCAGGCCAAAGCCAAGAGCCAGGAGCTTCATCCACATCTCTCACATGGGTGCAGGGGCCCAAGCACTTGGGGCATCTTCCTCAGCGTTTCCCAGGCCATTAGCATGGATTGGAAGTGGAGCAGCCAGGACACAAACTGGCACCCATATGGGATGAGGGCATTGTAGGCTGCAGCTTAACCCACTATGTCACAGCTGAATCCTTTGGGTTAGTTTTATGGTCGAGGATATGGCCTGCCTTGGAATATGTTTCCTATGGACTTAAATTATATATATTTAAATATATATATATATATATCTTGCTGGTGGGTGAAGTGTCCTAAAAATGCCAATTATATCCTGCTATTTAATGCCAATGTTTCATGAAATGCATATATTTGAAGCATATAATTCAGTGGGAGTTCTTGCAATGAAGATTGGATAACTTGTCAAGGTTTCTTTTGCATACATTGTTTTACAATGTGAAGTCTGATGTACAGTTTATGACAATAGTGCAATTTACCATGATTGTCATATTCAGGTTCTTGTTCAAAATATTTAAAACCAACATTTATTTTCTTTTGCTACCTACGTACCTTATCCTTATTTCTGCACTTAATATAGCACTTGGGAGATAAAATAAGAGGCAACAGATAAAGTTGCATAGGTTAACAAATCACTTTTCTATGATTTCTCTAATATTACAGTGAATAATGTCAGTGGAGACCAGGAAAATCATAAGAGAATTCATCTCCATCTGCCTTTAGTGATGAATATTATCCTCCTCTCAAAAATGTGTTCAAACTAGATTGGTTTTGTTTGTAGCCAAGAATGGTGAATTTATCATATCAAAGAAAAATAACTATATTCAATTTGCTGATAATAATCAGTATACAGGAAAATTAACTAAGCTAATATTAAATGAATGTGAGAATAAGAAATTTTGAAGAGAAACGTGTTTAGTCGTCCATAGCTTGGGTAGCATACAAAAGATTTTAAATTTGACTAAGATATATCTTTACAAAAACATTGAACAGAGCATATCATTTAACTTATTCATAAATACAACTTTCTTTGGTTTCTTTAGATTGTAATACAGTGAGTAAGGCTGAAGGATTCTGGGAACTGCAATTCTGTCTTGACTCTTGTCAGTTAAGCATGTGCTTCATTACAAAACTCCTCACAAAGTGCTCTGAAATTCAATGAAGGTATTATTTGGACTAAAGCAGGCCATGCTTCCACTTTGATTATGACCTTGTCTAAATAAGGGCAGAGTTTGTGGACTCAAGAGGCTTCCATAGCCTTGGCAGCTCATGACAAGAGCCTCGGGTGATTACTGATGTCATAATTAAGAGTGTCAATTGTTAAATCAACAACGGGAGTCACTGTGCACTTGCTCCCCATGCAGGACCTCTGTCCTTAATGTGCTGTACTATGAGAATTAATGGTAAAACTTGTCTTCAAACAGTATTCTATACTTTGTGTGTCTGTGTGGGTGCAAACTGTTGAAATCTTTACTTAGTATAGAGTTGATCTGTATATCAAGATAATTAAAATGTATCTTAATGAAGAATGGGATGGGAGAGGGAGTAAGAGGTGGGATGGTTTTGGGGTGGGAGGGCAAGTATGGGGGGAAGAACCACTGTAATCCAAAATTTGTACTTATGAAATTTGTATTTATGAAATAAAAGCTTTCTATAAAAAAGCAGGTCATGAACTAGATATATCAGTAATAACCGCTTGTACATTAATTGTATTGTTTATTGATATGTGTAGTTGTAATCAGTAAGCACTGAAGAAGCTTTATTAAAGTAAATTCTTTAAAAAAGATTTTTTTATCTGACAGTCAGAGTTAGAGACAGACAGACAGACACAGATCTTCCATCCACTGGTACATTCCCCAAATGGTTGCAACAGCATAGGCTGGGCCAGGCCGAAGCCAGGAGCCAAGAACGCCATCCTGGTTTCCCACATGGGTGCAGGGGCTCAAGCTTCTGCTCCCTTCCCAGGTGCATTACCAGGGAGCTGGATCAGAAGTGGAGCAGCCAGGGCTGGAACCGGCGCTCTGATATAGGATGCCATCATTGCAAGTGGCAGGTTAATCTGCTGCACCACCATGCTGGCCCCAGGAATGGAAACTAGAGTCATACATAGTTTTCTTAATCAATTAAAGTTTATTTGGTCAGTAAAGCACATAGGATCACAATAGCACATTTCATCTTTCCCCCTAGGAAATCAATAGAAAATAAATGTCCAATTGAAGCTTTGAATTTTCTTCATAAGGCATACTGAAAATATTTCTGGATTGGGGCTCAAGGCAACAGAGTTCCACTTTAATTTAGCCACTATATTTGATTTTGGACAAGTAACACCTTTTTAAAGATTTTGTTTCTCTTTCAAAGTTAATTCATGGTCTTGTTAATGAAGTTTCTTTTTTTAAAAATATTTATTTATTTATTTGAAATTCAGAGATACACAGAAAGAGAAGGAGAGGCAGAGGCAGAGAGAGAGAGAGGGAGAGAGAGAGGGAGAAAGAGAGGGAGAGAGAGAGAGAGGCATTCCATCCACTTGTTCACTCCCCAGTTGGCCACACTGCTGATCCAAAGCCAGAAGCCAGGAGGTTCTTCCAGGTCTTCCACGTGGGTGCAGGGGCCCAAGGACTTGGGCCATCTTTTACTGCTTGCCCAGGCCATAGCAGAGAGCTGGATCAGAAGAGAAGTAGCCGGGACTCAAACCGGCACCCATATTGGATGCCAGCACTACAGGCGGTGGCTTTATCCGCTATGCCACAGCGCCAGCAACTAATGAAGTTTCATCGAATGCACATTTCCAAGAAAGAACCAAAGGATCTAAGCTAGTACAAATGGTTGACAATAATTATTGACTACAAGCTTTCAAAATTCTAAATTCTGTCTGTCAAATTGTGGGATTTTGTTACTGTTGCTGAATTTACTGGCAGAAATACTTGTGAAAGCATATTTAGGTTATAAGAATTCTTATTCCCTTGGGCCTGCGATGCCAGCATCCCATATGGGCACTGGTTTGTGTCCTGGCTGCTCCATTTCCAATGCAGCTTCCTGTTAATGGCTTGGGAAAAACAGCAGAGGATTGTCCAAATGCTTGACCCCCTGCCACTCACTTGGTAGACATGGATGAAGCTCCTGGCTTCTGGATTTGGCCTGACTCAGCCCTGGCCATTGCAGCCATCTGGGGAGTGAACCAATGAATGGAAGCGGGTGTGTTTGCACTCGCTCGCTCTCTCGCTCTCTCTCTCTCTGTCTCTCTCTCTTTCTGTGTGTGTGTGTGTCCTTCTCTGTAACTCTGCCTTTCAAATAAACAAATAGATCTCACAAAGAAAAAGATTCTTATTCCCCCATATGTTACAAGAGTAAAGAATTTTTGTTAAACTAAAGCCAAATATGTTTTCAATAGTCTATTTTTAAAATATTTATTCATTTATGTATTTGAAAGTTCAATAGAGAGAGGAGAGAGAAGGAGAGAGAGGGAGAGAGTTAGTTAAATTTAGGCAAGTTGGAACTCTTATATCCTTGCATAATGATGCTGTCTATTTTACTGTTGATTTGATACTCCCATCTTCCCAGATACACCTGTCCCATCCAGGACCTGGGCGCATGCTAAGACCCCACTCTGTTTGCATATCCAATTGGGGTACCAGGCCCTTCCTTATAAAAAGGGAGGAAGGCAGGAAAGAACTCTCCTTCCACCATAGGCCTCGCTTAGAGGTACTGCTCTCACATCCACAGAACTCAGACAGACCTTTCTCAATTTCCCACTAGCCATCCTGGAATGGACTTTCCCAATTATAGGTACCACTTTCATTTTTTTTTTGTTTCTCCTGTTTACTGACAATTCTTTGGCCCATTCATGCTGCGTATTTCTCTGTGTAGTGCGGCCCACACATGTGTGAATGTACGTTTATTTCCCCACTGCTAATAAACTTCCTATTTGCACAGGTTACCAGTCTACACTTAGCATTTCTCTCTCTGTGGGAGGCAAGAACCTGCATTAACAAAATTGATACTTTCATTGCCCACATCACCTCTAAGGTAAATCTGCATAGTTGAGAAAACAATATTAACCACAAATATCACTAAGAATTAAAAATATTTGTGTTATCCTCCAACTTAAGAAAATAATATGTTTGGGTCCAGCGTTATGGTACAGTAGGTAAAGCCACCACCTGCAACACCAGCATCCTATATGGTACTGCTCCACTTCCTATTCAGCTCCCTGCTTATGTGCCTGAGAAAGCAGCAGAGAATGGCCCGAGTCCTTGGGCCCCTGCACCTGTGTGGGAGACCTGGATTAAGTTCCTGGCTCCTGGCTTCAACCTGGCCCAGCTCCCACCATTGCAGCCATTTGAGGAATGAACCAGCAGATGGAAGATTTTCTCTCTCTCTCTCCCCCCCCAATTCTGTACTTCAAATACATAAATAGATATTTTTAAAAAACAAAATACGTTGAGTCATTGAGAAACAGCTAAATCCAATCAATTCATATTTCATATCTTCAAACAATGGGCCACAGGTAGATTTTTGTGTTCAAGGATGAGTCAACAAACAGTAACTACATTGTGGGTCCTATGAATATGTACTATAGTAGAAATGAAGAGGAACAGCTTAGAAATTATCATAAATATGTATGTATGAAAAATATATTAGTATATAAGAACAGTTTATCATTTTACAGTAATTGATATATACTTAAATTGTCATCCAAGTGTGGACATAAAAAGAAAAAAAGATATTCTTATGTTATATAACACCCTCAAAACTGGTTCTGTCTGCCCAGTGTGCAGAAAGCCAATTACTGACACCAAGTGGTAGAAAAAATGTAGGAGTTTATTTGCAATGCAAGAAGAGTAAAGCAAGCTATTGCTCAGTTCTAGAACTCCCAGTGAGATCAAGGGCAGAGAATCTTGTAGGTTTGGGGTTGGGCATTGAATGATCAGCCTTTCTTTGATTGGTCAGTGACAGGGGTCAGAAAGTTTCTTCTGTAACGTTAAAGTGGACTCAGGTCTGTCTGGGGTCTGTGGGTAGACTGGCTATTATTTTGTTTAATCAGAGCCTGTGAGTTCCTGAGGTACTCTCAGAAGGAAGACTAGCATTGGCTATTAGATACAGAAGTGATCTATGTGATTGTGATTCAGAATCTTGTAATTCTGCTCTTACCCTTGTGCACTCTCTTAATTTAATGAGTTAATCTTTAGCAAAGACTTGACTTGCAATTAACAAGGGAAGACAGAATTTGTTAAGCTGGAGAAGAGAAACTGGGGCCTGAGAAAGCCCACGTCAAAGGCATTAGGAGTAGAAATTCAGCTTCACTTAGATTTCCAAGATTTCAGTAAATAGAACAGTCAGGTATTTGTGTTAAGAAAGTTGATTGAAAATATTTTCAAAGGTCACCAGAAAACAAAAACAAAATAACAACATAAGAACTTGGAAAGAGCAGTCTAAAAATACTGGCAGTTATTAATAAAATCACTTTGAGTCTTTGACAGACTTATATATCCAACTGTCAACTTGGCATATCTACTTGGATGTTAAATTGACATCTCACACACAACATGACCCAAACTAAAATCGGAAATCCCCCTCAAAAAAGTTTCACTTACAGTCTTTGCTATTTCATTTAACAGCAACTCCATGCTTCCAGTTGCTCAGGCCAAAATCCTCAGAGTCATCCCTGATGCCTCCATTTGCCTCTCACACTTCATATCATCACTCAGAAAATCCTTTTGGCTCTAGATAGTGTATGTTGGGAAATACAGCCTGGATCTCCCTTAAGTACTGAAGGATTTACTTCCCTAGCTGCTACAAGTGATGCTGATAGACAATTCTAATGTTCCAGCCCTCTTCAAAAATGCCTCACCCAGGGCAGGTGCTTTGCCTAGCAGTGAGGGTATCAGATCAGATGCCCACATACCCCATGCCTACGATGATATGGGACTCCAGCCTCTGACCCCAGCTTCATACTAATACAGACCCTGAAAGGCAACAGTGACGGCACAAGTAGTTGGGTTCCAGCCACTCACTGGCTCCCAACTTAAGCCTTCACTCCATTTCGGTAGTGAAGCAGTAGATGGAAGCTTTCTTTCTATCTCTGTCTCTCTTTTTGTCTCTCTGATTCACAAATAAGTACATTTTTAATAATAGATTGCCTCACTTGTAGGAATTAACCTGCTCAGTCACTCTCACTAACCACACAGGAACACAAAGGCCTACCTCCTTTGAACAACTCTGGACAATCCTGTAGGCCCACTCCAGCTTCACAACTTCCTATTCAGCTTTCATTGACAATGCATCATGGCACAACCTCCTCTCTGTCAAATTCTACCTTCTTCCCTTCCTTCGGATGCCAAGAGCCCTCTCTAAAGGAACTTTCTATACATGAATTTTTATGTTAGAGTCTTTTTTTTTTTTTTTGAGAACCACACCTGGATGATTACAGAAAGCAGACACTAAGCAGGGATATTCAATTGTTCAGCTGGCAGTTGGATTCCATCACTAATTCTGTATACTTTCAAACAAGGTAGCAGTGAAGTCACTAAAACTTTTACTGTGATGGACTCAAGTGATATACTAATGAAAGAAAATGAGAGCCAGCGCCGTGGCTCAATAGGCTAATCCTCCACCTTGCGGCGCCGGCACACCGGGTTCTAGTCCCGGTCGGGGCGCCGGATTCTGTCCCGGTTGCCCCTCTTCCAGGCCAGCTCTCTGCTATGGCCAGGGAGTGCAGTGGAGGATGGCCCAGGTGCTTGGGCCCTGCACCCCATGGGAGACCAGGAAAAGCACCTGGATCCTGGCTCCTGCCAGGATCAGCGCGGTGCGCCGGCTGCAGCGGCGGCCATTGGAGGGTGAACCAGCGGCAAAAGGAAGACCTTTCTCTCTCTGTCTCTCTCTCTCACTGTCCACTCTGCCTATAAAAAAAAAAAAAAAAAAAAAAAAAAAAAAAAAAAAGAAAGAAAATGAACTTGTAGGTGTGATAATGTAGCAGGCATTTGAGAAAAATGAGGGGAATCATTACTCTAAAGACAGTAGAATTAGGTAGATGATATTAGACATAAATGACACTTGGGGAAAGGTTTAAAAAAAGGCTTCTAGTAATTAACAAATAAAAATAAGTGTGAAAACAAACACAAATCCTCCTAGGTAGCTTATAAAGAGGCTCTCTCTCATGCAGCTGGAGTGCAGCCAGGCTCAGAAGTTAGTCCTGAAACAAGCAGATCTCAAAAAAAGTTAAATTTCCAAAAAAGGAAGGGTCTGAAATCCTTGGGTGAGTGGGTAAGCAACGTGTGTACATACAAGGGAAAAAAAAACACAAAAATGAAGTCTTGATACAAGATCATGTCTGTATGAACCTTGAAATTACAATGCTAAGTCAATTATAAAGTACCATGTTATGATTTAAGTTGATAGAAATTTTTTTTTTTTTTTAACAGGCAGAGTGGACAGTGAGAGAGAGAGACAGAGAGAAAGGTCTTCCTTTGCCGTTGCTTCACCCTCCAATGGCCGCCACGGCTGGCGCGCTGCGGCCGGCGCACTGCACTGATCCGATGGCAGGAGCAAGGTACTTATCCTGGTCTCCCAAGCACTTGGGCCATCCTCCACTGCACTCCCTGGCCACAGCAGAGAGCTGGCCTGGAAGAGGGGCAACCGGGACAGAATCCAGCGCCCCGACCTGGACTAGAACCCGGTGTGCCGGCGCTGCAAGGCGGAGGATTAGCCTTGTGAGCCGTGGCGCCGGCAGGAATTTTTTCTTTTAAAAAAACTATAGACACAGAAATCGGATGAATATTAGCTTAGGGCTTGGTAGGCAATGGGACTGACAGCAAAATAGGAACATGGAAAGCTTAATGGAATAATGATGGATAATAATAATAATAATAATAATGGAAGTGGATTGTGGAAAACTGGATTATGGTAACAGATTCACAACTAAAGAGATACTAAGCCTCATTGAGGTGAACATTTACAATGAGTGGATTTAGGGTTTGTAAATTATAATCTTGGAAAAATAAAAAAGGGCAAACCCCAAAAAGAAACCCAAGATGTGCTGGGGGGTGGGCAGAGATGAATGTGGGGAGCAACCCGGACTAGACTGAGTTACTGGAATTAAGACTTATTCTATGCATCTGCTCTCCCACAATATGGCGCTGGGAGAGAAGTAAACAGCTTCCGCACAGCTGCCTCCAGTTCAACCAATAAACTGTAGGACTTGCTACTGATTGGAGGAGAGCAGCGTACTCGGCGTGTGGGCAGCCGAGTTGGGATTGGCGGAGGAGGACTATAAAGGAGGAGAGAGACGGCATGCACCAGGAACATCTAAGGGGAACATCTAGCTGAAGGAACACCTGTGCAGCCCCCGAGAAGAGCCGGCCGGCGGTGTGCCGCTCCCCTACGGAAGTGGGGAAAGTGGCAGGGGGAACCGCCCTTCCACGGAGGTGGAAGGGATAGTAGCCAACCCGGGAAGAACCAGTAGCAAACCCGGGGAGGGCCGAGCAGACGAAAGAACAGTGCAGGGTCCTGTGTCGTTCCTCCACGAAGACGGGGAGCGACATAATGGTGCCGTGACTCGGATATGAAGCCTAGGCAGGGTTTAGTGTCGTTCCTCCACGAAGAGGGGGAGCGACAATGAAGTGATAATGTTCTTGTGAATTTTTCTCTGGATACTGTCAGCTATATGAGAGTACTTCAAAAAGTTCATGGAAATGAAATTAAAAGACAAGATTATTCTTGGATGCAAAAAAAACTTTTGAAATCTACAGGCAGTTATTTTCATAACATGTATTCTCCATGAACTTTCTGCAGACCTCTTGTATTAGTCATTTCTTTCTTTTTGCCCTCATACTTTATTCACCCATTCAAAAAACATTTTTGACAACTACTGTCAGTTTATGCTAGTTATTTAAGATACAAAGAGACAAAGAACAGCATTTATAGATTAGTGTGGGAAGTATTTGAGAAAACAAACATAGGACAGTATATTACATTCTTTGATATTGTCATACACAGGAGTGAAAAGAGGCTTTAAAGATCCTTATATTATACAATGTACTTAGTCAAATGTTGATTAAATATATTGTATATTACTAATGACACCCTAATATTATCATCATGCTTTTTTAGTGAGGAACTGCATAAAATTATGTTACAAATAAAATTGTGTTTTATTTTTCTGGAGAGCACTTCAGGTAGGAGAATTATTTGACATAAGTTAATAGGCCTGAGATGTTGTAAGCAAACTCTGTTGTGAGATACAAGAATAATTAAGAAAAATAAAATAAAATAAAAAACCCGGTTGCCCCTCTTCCAGTCCAGTTCTCTGCTGTGGCCAGGGAGTGCAGTGGAGGATGGCCCAAGTGCTTGGGCCCTGCACCCGCATGGGAGACCAGAAGGAAGCACCTGGCTCCTGGCTTCGGATCAGCGCAGTGCGCTGGCCACGGCGGCCATTGGAGGGTGAACCAACAGCAAAGGAAGACCTATCTGTCTCTCTCTCTCACTATCCACTCTGCTTGTCAAAAAATTTAAAAAATTAAAAAAAGAATAATTAAGAAGTTTGTAGGAAAGTGTAATTAAAACATAAGTTTATTTTGGTGAAAAAGCACTTTGAAATCCATGTATCATTTTCTCAATATGTGCATCATTTTCTATGAGCTTTTTGAAGACTCCACACATCTAAGATTTCATCTTACTAAAACTCAACCAGGAAGCCAGAAATAAATAATAAATGATCTACAATGTTTCAAACAAGGCTATCACTTTATTTGTTTCATACTAGAGTCATTAAAATATACTTATATGTGTTTAATGCTAACTTTTCAAGCCACTCAGGTAGTTTCCTGGGGTTGTTTTATTTTGCTTTTTTGTGCCTAGCATATCAAAAAACAAACCATAGGAAGGTCATGACTGAAGGAACTGTTCAGAGACAAGTACCATAACATCAGGAGCAACAACAGTGGACAATTTGGGAGAAAGGAGGGAGACGGGGTCAGGAGGGGGAACATTTTAATCAGAGGTTAAGAAACTTCTTGGACTGCCTGGGTAAGAGTCCCAACTCTACTTCTGATTCCAGCTTCCTGCTAATGCACACCCTAGGAGGCAACAGGTGATGGTTCAAGTACTCGGGTCTCTGACACTCACACTGGGAGACGGGTATTGAGTTCTAGGCTGCTGGCTTTAGCTTGGCCCAGCCCTGGCTCTTGTGAGCATTTGGGGACTAAACCAATGGATGCAATAGCTTTCACTTTCGCTTTCTCTCTTTCTCTTTCTCATTCTCTTTTTCTCTTTCTTTCTCTCTGTCTCTGTCTTTCTCTCTCTCTCTCTCTCTCTCTCTCAAAGACTTATTTTATTTATTTGAAAGACAGAGTTGCAGAGAAAGGTAGAGACAGAGAGGTTGGTCTTCCATCCGCTGGCTCACCCCTAAATGGCCACAACGGCCAGAGCTGCACCGATCTGAAACTGGGAACCAGGAGCCTCCTCCGGGTCTCCCACGTGGGTGCAGGGGCCCAAGCACTTGGGCCATCTTCCACTGCTACCCCAAGCCATAGCAGAGAGCTGGATCAGAAGAGGAGCATCCGGGACTCGAACCAGCACCCATATGGGATGCTGGCGCTTCAGGCCAGGGCTTTAACCTGCTGCCCCACAGCACCAGCCCCCTCTCTCTCTCTCTCATTTACATGCTCTCTCTCACTCCCTCTTTATCTCTCTCAAATTAAGGAATAAAGTGACATTTAGGGGCTGGGGCTGTGGCGTAGGAGGTAAAGCTGCTGCCTGTAGTACCAGCATCCCATATGGGCACTGGTTCAAGTCCTGGCCGCTTCACTTCTGATCAAGCTCTCTGCTATGGCTTGGGGTAGCAGTGGAGGATGGCCCAAGTGCTTGGGCCCCTGCACCCGCTTGGGAGACACGGAAGAAGCTCCTGGCTCCCGGCTTTGGATAGGTGCAGCTCTGGCTGTTGCGACCATCTGGGGAGTGAAGCAGCAGATGGAAGACCCCAGCTCCCTTTCCCTCTCCCCCACCACCCTGCTTTTCCTTCCCTCTCTGTGTAACTGTGACTTTCAAGTAAAATAAATATTAAAAAAAAGAATAAAATGACATTTACAAAAAAAAAGTAAAGACAATACAGCAGAAAAGAGAAATTGTATTTGAAAAGAGAGAAATGTACTCGAGGATTGGATGGAAATGGGAGATATCAACCAACATTTGTATAGAGCTTTTTAGTCTCCAGCTTTTTGAAATTTATTGTTCTTTCGATCCTTTTAAAAGTCACTTGATGCAGCCATTATTATCCTCATTTCATAACTGCTGATCTGAGCAGCCTCAGGTTGCCAAATGTTACATGGTCAATAATATGAGCAACAGGTCTAGGTGAAAAGCCAAGATCAGTTTTCTGCCCAATTGTCACACTGTCTTTAATGTTCACCTACAAATTGTTATGAAAATTGAGCAAGAAGTCAATATTATGTGTTTGAAATACTAAAATTCATAGTACATATTGATTTCTAAAACAATCTATTCCAATCTGTACATTACTAAGTTTTACATTTGTTACACCAAATAAAAACCACAATACTGCCTTTTTAATCACTTACTATTTTTACATACTCTGGACCACTCCAATAGTCATTCCAATTTTAGCAGAACTCTTAAGTGAACATCCATTCTTTTCATCTGCCATGTTTTAATTATCCTCCAAAACATGACAATTAACTGTGTCATGACTGGAAGATAAACACAGATATGTTTATATAAGTGTATGACTAAACAACATCATATACAAACACAAATCAGTAATAATGATACAGGATCTATTTGTAATCTGAAAAAATTCTGACATTTCAAATAGAACAAAATATTTTATCCAATTTTCTTGCCTTTCTCAGACTCTAAATTCTTCCTTATGCCTCTGTCAATTACAGATGCCATTACTTGGTACCATTAACTTAATCTATGTTAGAAACGCACCTCTATTTTCTCCAAGTTCCAAAAATTGTAATACATACGGAGTTTTCCTTTTATATGCTTTAGTATTCAACCCACCTCCTTTTTTCTCAATTGGTGAGCCACCTACATAAGAACTATTTTTGTAGTTATGTTCTTTCAACTCCCACATCCTCTCCACAAAATGGAATATGTGGCAAAATAATGGAGACCTGTATTCACAAGAATCAAGGTAGGACCACAATTTTTATGTTAGCTTTTTTTCCCCTTGTTAAGCATTTGGACAAGTAGTGGAAAATAACATTTTAACCAGATGGATTACTTTGGAGTTCTTTTTACAGTGGGCTTAAAGATGATTATGACACTTTATGCAAGTCACATTTTTACATTATCTTAATGTACATATAATGATAGTTAATAAGTTCTCTAGCTTGAAACAGACAATTACACCACCTTGCCCCTCAACACTAACTAAAAAAAAATGTTCTTGGCACATGAAATCAAAGATATAGAAAAAGGACACTTTCTCTTTTCTTTCTTGTGTAACCTGAAAATAACACATATTCCAAAAGCATCTCATTTTCTCTTTCACTGGAATATCTTTACATTTATCTTTTCCCTTGTTACATACAGCATTTTAAGAGTGCTTCCTTTGATTTGCAGTCAGCCCAGAAGATTTCCCTTTCTCCACTGATAGCATTCTAGAAGCTGAAACACAATTGCTCTAGTAGAGTATGCATTCTCTAGCTATCTCAGGCCTCTGCATTCCTTTTTGTTTTGTGGTAGCTAGACTCTCAGATGGTCCCAGTGATCGCCTTCTCCTGGTGTCCATGCCTATTTTGTATCAGCATTTCTCTGTATGACCAGTAGGATACAACAGAATTGATGGCATGTCACCTCTGAGATTCAATTATGAAAGACAGTGGTGTCCTTTTCTTGAATAATTTGCTGTGAGCGAAACAGCTGCTTTGTTATGAGGCCATTCATGGAATCCTATGGAGAGAGCCACATGAAATCTTCCAACATCTACAGGAGTGAACTGGGAGGGGAATCCTCCAGTTTAAGAGTGCAGCCCCTACCAGCTTCATGAATGCAGCTTCGTAAGAGATCCGGAGCCAGCATGTCTAAGCCACCTATTAATTCTTGATTCAAAGAAACTGTGAAATAAATAACTGTTGTGCATAGTTACAAAATTTGGGGTATAAATTTGTTACATAGCAAAATATAATTAACACAATTCTGTACCTTGAAGGTTCACCTGCATATATTCAGATGTTATGACCTTGAATTACATAGGATAATTAATGTTAGCTGCCCCAATACACAAACAGATCAAAAATTTATTTCTTGTTCATCTCACAGTCCAATTCAGATCAAGTGCATTGCAGATCTGGGTCTCTTTTCTTGTAATAATCCCCAGTTGTACATTAGAGAGCAGTGCCTTGAACTGCAAATAATACATCACTTCTCTAATATTCTTATTGGTAAAAACTCAATAACATGACACTTGTCAAACTGTAAAGGAGGCTGGTAAATAAAATCTATCTCCAGGAAAAGGTGTTTAATAGGCAACATTGTTACTGCAACTGGACTGTGGCTTTAGAGTCATGGAAATAAAGCAGAGATACCCAATAGGTTCAAAGAGAAACTCATTACTATTAAACACTCCTTGAATGTTTATGTTTTATTTCAGAGTTGAGGTACTTCTATCATTTTGTTCTTTTACTTAAAAATAATTGATTTCAAGTTTGCCACTTACTTGAGAGTAACTTTTCAATGTTTGTTCAGGAAGTATCTTGAATGAACTCCAAAAACAGCTGTAGGGTACCAGTTATCTTTTACTATATAATAAGCAATTACAGAACCTTACAGGAATAACACA
Organism: Oryctolagus cuniculus; assembly: GCF_051225735.1. Taxonomy (NCBI): domain Eukaryota; kingdom Metazoa; phylum Chordata; class Mammalia; order Lagomorpha; family Leporidae; genus Oryctolagus; species Oryctolagus cuniculus. The sequence continues at coordinate 13,223,946 of NC_142888.1, forward strand.
GTAACCACTTAATGATCATTTGAGCCAGTGCCGCGGCTCACTAGGCTAATCCTCCACCTTGCGGCACCGGCACACCGGGTTCTAGTCCCGGTCGGGGCGCCAGATTCTGTCCCGGTTGCCCCTCTTCCAGGCCAGCTCTCTGCTGTGGCCAGGGAGTGCAGTGGAGGATGGCCCAGGTGCTTGGGCCCTGCACCCCATGGGAGACCAGGAGAAGTACCTGGCTCCTGCCATCGGATCAGCGTGATGCACCGGCCGTGGCGGCCATTGGAGGGTGAACTAACGGCAAAGGAAGACCTTTTTCTCTCTCTCTCTCTCTCACTGTCCACTCTGCCTGTCAAAAAAAAATGATCATTTGCTCATCTGGAAGTTGACTAAGTGTGTCCGTCTTGTTTGATAGGTCTACCTCACATGCTCTGGAGTGAGCTGACCATCAACTTATCTAGGTTGGCTTTGGCTTTCGTAACTGAGGTGACATCCTACAGTAGACTAGGTCAGGAATGTTTTCATGGTAATGACACAGACACAGGAGTGTGTATAATCTAAAGTGCAAGTTCATTTTAAGTCTCTGGATACATCATTTATGCTGATTCCAACGACCAGAGCAAGCTGACAGAGGGGAGGTATCAAGATCATGGTAAAGTGCACCGATATATGAAGAGGTGAAAAAGCAGAATATCAGTGTAACATACCATACAAATACATGCTCTGAAATATCAGTCTTATTTCAACTTGAATAAAAGTAACCAGTAATTATCTATTCCTATGAATGATGCCTTTGGGATGAATATGAATTCTTCACATCTCATTTTATATATAATAAAACTCAACATCTCAGTTTACCAAAATTGAAAATGAACATACTCTTCTTTAACCCTCAGTAAAAGTTCTTCTCAAAAAAAACCAATAATAATAAATGTGCCTTAATGGTAAAACAAATAATGGAAATTGCTTACAAATTTATGATTAAACAAAAATAATACTTATTGGCCAATAAATTTTCAAATGCTATTAAAAATTGCCCTATTCATCTTCTGGTTTTAGTTGGCAGGCAAAAATTTTTAGGAAAATACAATATGTTCTGTCTCCTTTGGATTATGAGACAATCTTTGGCAACAAATGGTTTCACAACTCAATTAATAATCTAAGTCATTGGTTTTAATTAATAAATTTAAGCAAGTTTTATTAAGCACACCATGCCTGTCATTTTTGTAGTTGATAGTTTTTTTTCCATAACTAACAAGACAGACTCAGTTACTCATAAACCTTATAATCATGTGGAAGATAACAAACAAATTTCCACATAGTGCAATACACTGTAATTTTGTGCAGGAGTCTGATATTTAAGAAAACTAGAGAACAATCTAAGTCAGGCTGGTGGAAAGTTTTGCAAAAATGGGTTAAAACCCAGTTTTAATCTTGGTATGAGTACTCAACTCAGAGGAGAGATATTGGTTTCTTCTGGGCAGTAAATATTGAGAAAAGAAAGATTTATAAAGGCATATAACATGTATAATCAACAGTCTAGGTGATTTACTACAAACTTGGCATAAAGTAAAGGAAAGAGTTAAGAAAATGTATAATTTAATAATTGGGGGCAACTGAATTTATTACGCAGTCTCATAATGATATATTGTGGGGAGAAGCTATGGTGGCAAAGATAATCCTATCATCTGAATACGATCAGTCTGAGGCCCTTCTGAAGAATCCAACTGGAAATATCTATAAGGCAGTTGGCTTCTCGTACCTCAAATGAAGAGAAAGCCCTGGGCTGAAGGTGAACATTTAGAAAACTTCGGTTTATATGTTAGATGAATGTCAGATGGCTATCAAAGTCCTGGGAGTAGGTGAATGTTCCACAGAGTGTTGTACATCAAGTAAGGGAGGTACTCTAGGACTGAAATCCCAAGAACTCCAATACTCAAGGGATAGGCAGAAAAAAATTCATCCACAAGGAAATTAAAAGAAACCTAGAATCTAAAAAGAAAACGGGATAATATGCTATAAAAAAAAAAAAAAGAAAGAAAGGGGCAGGCATTTGGTGGAGCAGTTAAGTCATTGTTTGGGACACCTGCATGCCATATCAGAAATCCTGAATTGAGTCCCAACTCTACCCCTTCTGATCATCTTCCTGCAAATGTGCTTCCTCTGAGGCAGCAGCTGATGCCTCAAGTATCTGAATCCCTGCTACCCATTTGGGAGACCTGGATTGAGTTCTGTGCCCTTGACTTTGGCCTGACCCAGTCCCCACTATTGTAGACAATTGGGTGATGAACGAGGGTTCGGAAGGTCTCTGTCTCTGCCTTTCAAATATATAAAATATAAAATAAATAAGTGAAAAATTGAATTATATATAAATTTTAGTTTTTAAAGATTCAATGTAGTTCATAGATACAATTCTTTTTTTTAATTTTATTTGACAGATAGAGTTAGACAGTGAGAGAGAGAGACAGAGAGAAAGGTCTTCCTTCCGTTGGTTCACCCCCCAAATGGCCGCTACGGCCGGTGCTGCGCTGATCCGAAGGGAGGAGCCAGGTGCTTCTCCTGGTCTCCCATGGGGTGCAGGGCCCAAGCACTTGGGCCATCCTCCACTGCACTCCCGGGCCACAGCAGAGAGCTGGCCTGGAAGAGGAGCAACCAGGACTAGAACCAGCGCCCATATGGGATGCTGGCACCACAGGCAGAGGATTAACCAAGTGAGCCATGTTGCCAGCCCCCTTAGATACAATTCTAAGAATATAATAAAAAGAAATGGTCAACAATTTTGAGTGTACATATATACAGTTATTTTCACATTATTTGAGAGAAAAAAGAAAGAGTGAGCAAGACTGGTCTTCCATCCACTGATTCATTCCTCAAATGCCCACAACTGCCAAGGCTGTGCCAGCCTGAAACCAGGAGTCTGGAACCAAACCCCTATTTCCTGTGTGGGTTGCAGGGTCCCAACTACTAGGACCATCGTGTACTACCTCCCAGGATGAGCATTAGCGGACAGCTGGGTCAGAAGCAGAGTAGCTGGAACTCAAACTATGCACACCAATATGGGATGTAGGTATACCAACCAGTGTCACCAACAATATTCCTCAAATATAATGTCTGAAAAGTCCAATGACTTTATCAACAAGATGATTGTTGAAGTCCTTGAAAACAGTACTGACAGTAGTGCACTGGAGACAAGCTCCAATGCAATCATAATGGGAAACTTCAATATCCCACTTTCATCAATGAGCCAACTATCCAGACAAATCTTAGCAAAGAAATACCAGCATTGGGGCCGGCACTGTGGCATAGTGGGTAAAGCCGCTACCTACAGTGCTGGCGTACCATATGGGCGCCGGTTCGAGTCCTGGCTGCTCCTCTTCCCATCCACTTCTCTGCTATGGCCTGAGAAAGCAGTAGAAGATCGCCCAAGCCCTTGGGCCCCTGCACCCACATGGGAGACTGGGAAGAAGCTCCTGGCTCCTGGATTCGGATTGGCACAGCTCTGGCTGTTGGCGGCCTTCTAGGGAGTGAACCAGCAGATAGAAGGCCTCTCTCTCTGCCTCTGCCTCTCTGTAACTCTGCCTTTCAAATAAATAAATCTTAAAAAAAAAAGAAATACCAGCATTAAACTACACTATGGATCAAGTGAATCTAACAGATATTTACAGAACACTCCATCCAATAGCTGCAAAAAAGACATTCTTTTCATCAGCACATGGAACATTTTCTAAGATAAACCCTATATTAGGCCACTAAACAAGTGTTTATTTTTTTTTTCAATCCAAACCATATCATGCATTTTTCTGACCACAGGGGGATAAAGTGAGAAATCATCAACAAAAGTCTAGAAATTATACAAAGACAAGAATATTGAATACAACATGCTCTTGAATGTATAATGGGTCACTGAAGAAATTAAAAGGAAAATTTTTAAATTACTTTAAACTAATGAAAACACAGCGTACCAAAATTTGTGGAACACAGCAAAAGCAGTACTAAGAGAGAAGTCTTCAGCAACAAACACTTATATTTTAAAAATGGAAAGATAATAAAAACAGTATTGCAATGGATCTCAGAGACAGAAAAACAAGAACAAACCGAACACAGAGTTAGTAGAAGAAACAATAAATGTAAGACCAGAAATAAATGAAATAGAAACAAAAAATACAAAACAAGTGATTGGTAAAATAAAGAGCTGACTTTTTTTTCTTTTTGAAAAGAATAAAATCAATAAATCTTAAGCTAAACTAAGGAATATAGAGAAACTCTAATAAATAAAACCAGAATTTAAAAAGTAGATGTTAGAACCAGTGTTGTCACACAGCAGATTAAGTCACCATGTGAGATATCAGCATCCCATATTGGACTGACAGTTCAAGTACCAACCGCTCCACTTTCAATCCAGCTGCCTGCTAATGTACCTGAGAAAGCAGCAGGAGATGACCCAAAACTTGGGCCCCTGCCACCCACATAGGAGACCTAGATGGAGTTCCAGGTTTCTGGCTTTGGCTTGGCCCAGCCCTGGATGTCGCAACAATTTATGAAGTGAACCAGTAGATAAAAGATTTTTCCCTCTCTCTCTAACTGCCTTTGAAATAATAAGTTTTTTTAAAAGAAGGTGTTATATTTGATGTCACAAAAATACAAAGAATCATTAATGACTACTCTAAAAAACTATGTGAAAACAAACTAGAAAACCTAGAAGAAAAGTAGAAGTTTATGAATACATGTAACTTACCAAATTGAATCATGAAAACATAGAAAACCTGAACAAATCAATAATGAGTAATGGGACATAACCAGTAACCAAGTCTCCCAGCAAAGAAGAGCCCAAGACCAGATGGCTTCATTGCTGTATTCTACCAATTTTTTAAGCAAGAACTAACAGTTCTTCTTAAACTATTCAAAAATTGAAAAGTGAAAGACCTTTTCTAAACTTACTCTATGAGAAAACATTACTTTCATTCCAAAACTATACAAAGACACAGGAAAAAAAGAAAACTACAGATCCACATCTCTGAAGAACATAGATGCAAAAATTATCAACAAAACACTAGTAAATCAAATCCAACATTACAGGTAAAATATTCAGCATTATCAGGTGGATTTTCCCAGGGATGGCAGAATGGTTTAAACACATACAATTGATGAAGGCAATACATACAGCAACAAGATGAAGGGTAAAAGTCATACGATCGTCTCAACAGACGCAGAAAGAGCAATAAAATTCAACATCCATTCAAGATTTTAAAAAAGGAAGAAGAAAGAGGGGTCAGTGCTGTGGCTTTGCGGGTAAAGCCTCCGTATGTGGTGCTAGCACCACATCTGAGCACCGGTTCAAGTCCCAGCAGCTCCACTTCTGACCCAGCTCCCTGCTAACGCACCTGCGAAAGCAGCAGCAGATGTCTCAAGTAATTGGGTCCCTACACTCATGTGGGAGACCTAGAAGAAGCTCTGGGCTCCTGGCTTCAGTCAGGCCCAGCTCCAACCATTACGGCCATTTGGAGAGTGAATAAAAAAAAACATGCTTCAACATAATACAGGCTATTTTTGAGAAAATCACACTTAATGTCACATGGAATGGGGACAAGAATGCCCATGTTTACTGCTCTTATTCAATGAGGTACTGGAAGTTTCCACCAGAGCCATTAGGCAGGAGAAAAAAGTAAAAGACACAAAAAGTCAAATCATCTGTTTGCAGATGACATGATTCTATACAAACAGAAACATAATGACTCCACCAAAATACTATTAGAAATTTAGGCAAGTTGTGGCTGGAGCTATGGCCTCTGCCTGCAGTGCTGGGATATCATATGGGCACTGGTTTGAGCACCGACTGCTCCATCTCCGATCCAATGCCTGTTAATGCATCTGGGAAAGCAGTGGAAAATGTCCCAAGTGCCTGGGCCCTTGCAACCCATGTGGGAAACCCAGGAGAAGCTCCTGGCTCCTGGCTTCAGCCTGGCCCAGCCCCCTCGATTGTAGCCTTTTGGGGATAGAAGCTCGCTCTTTCTCTCTCTGCCTTTCAAATAAATAAATCTTTAAGAAAAGTAGTAACGTCACAGGATACAAAATCAGCACACAAAAATAGTAGAATTTTTAAAGATCTATTTATTTATAGGAAGAGAGAGAGGGAGGGAGGGAGGGAGAGGTTCTATTTTATCCGCTGGTTCATTCTCCAAATGGCTACAACAGCCAGGGCTTGGCCAGGCTGAAGCCAGGAGCCCAGAACTCAATCTGGGTCTCCCAAGTGGGTGGCAGATGCATATCCCCATCAAATGTCAATGATGATATTTATCATAAAACTAGACAAAGCAATCCTAAAATTCATATGGGAACACAAAGATCTATGATAGTCAAAGTGATCTTGAATAAAAGGAACACAGCTGGGGGCATTACAATACCAGATTTCAAGGCATACTACTGAGCTATTGTGATCAAAACAGCATGAAAACAGACACATGGAACAGAATAGAAATATCAGTAATAAATTCATACACCTACAGGCTATTTATCTTTAACAGAGCTGGCAAAAACAGTCCCTGGAGAAAGGACAGTCTCTTCAATAAATGGTGCTAGGAAAATTGAAGGCTCAGACTTGACCCCCCTCCCTGTCTCACCCTATACAAAAGTCAACCTAAAGGTGATCTAAGATCTAAATGTGAGACCTGCAATTATGAGCTACTAAAAGAAAACAAAGGAGGAACACTTCAAGACATTGGTATGTGCAAAGATTTTTGGATAAGATCTCAAAGGTACCCCTAACCATCAACACTGGATCCGCAACTTCTAGATAGCCCAATCTAAAATCTCCCCATGCCAACAACCTTCAATTGGGGAGGATATACTGGGAGCCCTCCCTATTTCCACTATAAAGCTTTCTTACTCCTCTGCCTGTTTTTGAGTTTCTACCAAATGCTAATGAAGGTAGCTGATCTTCTTGCTACATAAACTGCTGAATAAATAGTCTTTGATTGTTCTTATTTGAGAGTATATATTTATTTCTCACAGTTTGAATGGGTTAAGCAGCTACTTCCTTACAAGGTTTACTAATATCGAAACATCTGGGACTGCTTAAAGAAGTGAGGTACGGAGGGTCTTCACCTGTCACCAGGTGAAGATGCCCACTCACTCATGGCATGATTAGATTTTAAATCAATAATTTGTCTTCAAACACCAGTTCCTTCAGGGCCTATACATGGAAGTTTGTTGAGTCTTAGTGCACTTTCAATAAGAGCACTGACAACTACTTGGTCTTTCAGATTAGAAAACTGTCTAGATATCAGAATATTTAGTAACAGAACATTAGGTTTTAAACATAAATTCTGATCTCTGCCATAAAAATTGAAATTTAATATCTAAATGCACATTTTTGTCTAGGCTGCTAAGTTATATCAATTGTATTCTCTGTTATGTCATAGCTTAGAAACATTGTTCTGTTTGAAAAATAAAATTAAGTCTTAAGACCAAACTATCAAGAACATGGAAAATTTCCTTGTTATAATTTTCAATAATAAAACCCTGCTTAGAGTGAAATTTCAATTACAGATTAAAATAAAACAAAATCATCCAAAACTCATTAATATAGTGATGAAAAAATGGATTGCAGGTAGCTCCATTTTAAATACTAATATATGATGCTAAAAATGGATTTAGGAATTAATGAACCTTTTTATAATGTTACTTCATAATTTAAAAACTATGTAACCTATTGATTTTTTTGTTTAAACACTTCTCCATTAAAGCCTAGGGAAACAATGAAGTAAATGCCCATGTACAAATCTCATGTTCCACCAAAATTAGACAATAATGAAAAATAGGGACTAAAGCACCCTTTTTAAAATGTTGCTGGGTTTGCAACTAGAACTGTTATACACTGCTTGTGGGGATATAAATGATACAAACATTTTAGAAAATTTTCTGGAATTTTCTTATAAAACCAATAATATATCTATCATGTGATGATGTAATTCTTTCAGGTACTTAACTAACAGAAGTGAAAACATGTTCACAGTAATATCTGTAAAATCATTCTCAAAGGTTGGCACTGTAACACAGCAGGTTAAGTCATAGGCTGCAGCACCAGGATCTCATGTGGGTGTTGGTTCGAGTCCCGGCTGCTCTGCTTCCAATCAAGCTCCCTGCTAATATGCCGGGGAAAGAAGCAAAAGATTGCCCAATTGCTTGGGCCCCTGCACCCACATGGGAGACCCAGAAGAAGCTCATGGCTTTGACCTGGCCAAAACCTGGTGGTTGCGGCCAATTGAGGAGTGAGCCAGTAGATGGAAGATCTCTCTCTCTCTCTCTCTCTCTCTCTCTCTCTCTCTCTCTCTAACTTTCCCCGTCAAATAAATACATGTCATTTAAAAAATCATTCACAAGAGTTGTACTCACAATAGCCATCATTCCACTAATAGGATAATGAACAAATCTTGATATACCTAGGTAACAGAATATTACTCAGCAAGAAAAAGGAACAAATAGCTGATATACTCGATGAGGATAGATCTCAAAATCACTATGCTGAGAGAGGCTTTACATGAGACAATACCTATTCACTACTGTATTATATTTCATGCTATTTTCAGAAATGTAATTATATATGTCGCTCCCCGTCTTCGTGGAGGAACGACACAGGACCCTGCGCTGTTCTTTCATCTGCTCGGCCCTCCCCGGGTTTGCTGCTGGTTCTTCCCGGGTTGGCTACTGTCCCTCCACCTCCGTGGAAGGGCAGTTCCCCCTGGCCACCTTCCCCACTTCCGCAGGGGAGTGGCACACCGCCGGCCGGCACTCTCGGGGACTGCACAGGTGTTCCTCAGGTGGATGTTCCCCTTAGATGTTCCTGGTGCATGTTCTCTCTCTCCTCCTTTATAGTCCTCCTCCGCCAATCCCAACTCGGCTGCCCACACGCCGAGCACGCTGCTCTCCTCCAATCAGGAGCAGGATCAGCTCCTGGAGGTCATCACTCAAGTTGGCAAGAGGCAGCTGCGTGGAAGCTGTTTTCTCCTCTCCCAGCGCCATATTGTGGGAGAGCAGATGCATAGAATAAATCCCAATTCCAGTAACTCAGTGCAGTCCGAGTTGCTCCCCACAGATCCCCCTTTCTTTTTATTTTTGGCGTTGATACGCGCCTGTCTTCGGTGCCCCGCGGCACACACTCTGCTCTGCTTGCTAGAGTTGCCCACAGGTGCTTACAAGTCCTATCAATCAGGCAAACCGAATCTGGGTCCTCTCTTCGCCATGTTGTGAGGAGGTTTTTAGGCGCTGATGCGTGCCTGTGTTCGGTGCCCTGCAGCGCATGCTCTATTCTGCTAGAACTGCCTGCAGGTGCTTACAAAACCTAGCAATCAGGCAAACCGAATCCAATCCTTCTCATTGCCGTATTGTGGGGAGACTTATTGATGTTAATTCGTGCCTGTCTTCGGTGACCTGCGGCGCATAAGCTGCTAGCTGCCCGCAGGTGCTTATCGTCCTAATCAGGCAGACCGAATCCAAGCTCTCTCATTGCTGTGTTGTGGGGAGGCCTTTCTCTATTTTCTATCTCCGGGCATTCCTATTTCTCCTATTTTACTTCTATCTACCAGCATTCCTATTTCTCTCATTTTACTTCTAAACTTCTGTTTCTCTTATCCCTGCGGCTTCCCGGCGCCCGCCCCGAGGCTGCTTCTCGGCGGCTTCTCGGCTCTGAGCCACTTCAGCCAGCTTCTCTCATCTGCGCGGCTTCCCGGCTTCGCGCCCGCACCATGGCCTTGCACTAGCCCAGCGTTCCCTATCTACTTGTGCCCCGCATGCTCTCTCTGCGCGTGGCAGCCTCCGCGAGTCACACAGCCCCAGCTCACGTTTCCGCCACTAGCATTCAATCCAAGTTCCCCGGGCTAACCTGGTGAATTCAACCCAGCTCACGTTTCCGCCCCACGATTTGGCTTCCCGTCCTTTGCTCCCCGGGCTAATCTGACGGATTCCAACCTGGCTTACATTTCCGCTTCTGGTTTTAACTTTTCGCCCCTTATTCCCGGGCTAACTCGACGAATCCCAAAGTAGCTTTCGTCTCCGCCTCAGCCTGCCCCCGCGGCTACATCCTCCCTAACATATTTTTCTCTACCCGGTATGTTTCCCTAAGTTTTCTTCCAACAATATTCCTCCCTCATTTCTCCTGGCCTCTCCCCACAGTCCGTATCCAAGTCTAAGTTTCTTATAGGTTTCACTTTCACTTTCAACCTGCAGTCCGTATCTGAGTCTAAGTTTCTTCTTGCTTTCATTTTAAATCCTAACTTCTTTCCCACAGTCCGTATCCGAGTCTATGCCTAGGCTTTCAATAGCTTCTTCCGGCACCTTTTCCGTCCGGCTTTCCCCTAGGCTCTTCTAGTCTCTCTCTCTGGTATATTCCACTTCTTCCTGTTTCTTCCCTCCTAGGTTTCCTATCCGAGTCACGCCCCATTATGTCACTCCCCGTCTTCGTGGAGGAACGACACAGGACCCTGCGCTGTTCTTTCATCTGCTCGGCCCTCCCCGGGTTTGCTGCTGGTTCTTCCCGGGTTGGCTACTGTCCCTCCACCTCCGTGGAAGGGCGGTTCCCCCTGGCCACCTTCCCCACTTCCGCAGGGGAGCGGCACACCGCCGGCCGGCTCTCTCGGGGACTGCACAGGTGTTCCTCAGGTGGATGTTCCCCTTAGATGTTCCTGGTGCATGTTCTCTCTCTCCTCCTTTATAGTCCTCCTCCGCCAATCCCAACTCGGCTGCCCACACGCCGAGCACGCTGCTCTCCTCCAATCAGGAGCAGGATCAGCTCCTGGAGGTCATCACTCAAGTTGGCAAGAGGCAGCTGCGTGGAAGCTGCCTTCTCCTCTCCCAGCGCCATATTGTGGGAGAGCAGATGCATAGAATAAGTCCCAATTCCAGTAACTCAGTCCAGTCCGGGTTGCTCCCCACAATATAGACAGTGTTATTTTACTTATGTGAAATTTTAGGACAGGCAAAAGTAATGTACACAGAAAAAAAACCCAGATCATTGTTTGCCTCTGGAAGGGTACAGGCCAAGATTTTTTTTTAGGAAGGAGCATAAGGGAACTCTCTAATGTGATAAAATTTTTGTTTTGATAGAATAGTATACACTAGTATATTTATCTCTCAAAAGTAAGGGTAAATGTACATTGAAGATGAATACATTGATTTATATGTAAATTTTAAATCAAAAGAAAAAACACAGCAAATAAATTTGTCTGTAGTTAATGACCAACCAGAAGATATATTCAGAGAAAAGAGTACTAATGTCTCCTGCAAATACATTTGAAATACATAAAAAATAAAATGGATTAGTGGATGGATAGATGAATGAATAGATAATAAGCATTTGATAAAAAATATGAGAAAATATTTATAGTACAGTCTAGGTGTTCAGAACATGGACGTTTACTGTAAATGTCTTTAAATTTTATTGTATGTTTAAAATTTTTATAATTTTGAAAAAATATATATTCTATCTTTTTAAAAAGCTCCACAAACTGCAACATTATTTTAATATGACTTCTTACCAAACTAGCCTGCCACTTGGGCCAATTTAGAAGAGAAAGAATAAGACTTAAATGCACAGGACCCTCTGTAATAAAACAGGAATTCAAGAGAGGGCTGAAGTAGGGCTGGCGCCACGGCTCACTAGGCTAATCCTCCGCCTAGTGGCGCTGGCACACCGGGTTCTAGTCCCGGTCGGGGCGCCGGATTCTGTCCCGGTTGCCCCTCTTCCAGGCCAGCTCTCTGCTGTGGCCAGGGAGTGCAGTGGAGGATGGCCCAGGTGCTTGGGCCCTGCACCCCATGGGAGACCAGGAAAAGCACCTGGCTCCTGGCTCCTGCCATCGGATCAGCGCGGTGCGCCGGCCGCAGCGCGCCGGCCGCGGCGGCCATTGGAGGGTGAACCAATGGCAAAGGAAGACCTTTCTCTCTGTCTCTCTCTCTCACTGTCCACTCTGCCTGTCAAAAAATTAAAAAAAAAAAAAAGAGAGAGAGGGCTGAAGTAGCAAAGTATTCAGAGAGAGAATATAAGAAGACAAACAGCCTAATAGGAAGCTGCCAGTTAGCCGAACTTCTCACTGACCTTAAACACCTTCGTGGATAAATATGGAAAACAAATAATCAGCTTCCAAATCACTGAGATCAAATTTAAAGGATGTGGAAATTAAAAATGATTTTCATCACCTCAAGAGTAGTCAAGCAAATGCCGCTTACATCTATGCGGAATTAAGTTGGGTGAAATAAAATTATTGCTCCCCTGCCTTAAAGATGAATAAACCAGCAGGATCAGGGCATATAAAGATCTTGGGGGCAGGGGAGAGAAGAGATAAAATTTTTCAATTTCTTGGTTTTTAGATTCCATAAAATAGGCAATGATTAGTCAATTAATTACAAAGACGACAACTGATAAATTATAAAAAGCAATTTAAGAATAAAAGTAACATTGTGAAAATTAAATTAAAACATAAAATCATTTTTAAGGTGATATGTAATGTATACTAGAGAAAATCACATGAAATCAATAGACAAGGACAAAAGCATCAATACTTCTAGAGGAAGGATGATAGAAAAATTAATATTCTTAAAGCAGAGACCAGGAGAAACGGAAAATCTTCTTTCAATTGCAGAGATATAATGGGAAATTTTCATAAAATGAAGGAAAATGTAAATATGCACGAGTAAAATCTCAATACTTAGAAACACTGTTTAGTGAACACAAAATATACCCCAAAACTATATTACGAAGTTATGCAATTCTGATATTAAAAAGTGAATATTATAATCACATGACAGAATCGTGTTAACCAAGGGAAGAATAAAATGGTTGCATTCAATGAAATTCTCTCTTCTACAACTGTAACTGCTACATATCCATGGAGCAATTTCTATACCACAGTCATAACAAAAAAAACTTTTACCAGGAAGTTCTGTCTGGAGTATTGTTTCACAAATTAAAAAAAAACTTAAATTATAAGGATTGGAGGAATTTATCACTTTTGGACTGGGAACAGATAGTTTCTTAAGAAACACCCAGAACCAAAATAAAATGAATACTAATTTTATAAAGATAAGAAGAACGGCTGACTTGATTTAAACAAGAATTCATTTTTAATATTTGAAAACTAGGGATACCAAAGAGGATGTATATGTTCCAATTCTTTCAAAAAATCTATGTGATATAAAAATACAAAAGCCAAAATTCACATAATTCAGAGCACAATAGAAAATTAAACAAAGGACTCTTACAGTCACAAAATAAAGGAGCTTTGCAAGTGTAAGACCAGTCATATCAATTTTAACAAGAAACACAAGGCAGATACAATTTGTATATAAAAATTAATATGACTCCCAAGGTCAAGAAAACCAATCAAAGCAGAAACCTAAAATGTTAAACCTATATTGTCTCAGTAATTGTTTTGGAAAAAAATTGACTAAATTAAAACAATAAAGACACATCACAACAATGAAATAAAAAGACAAACACTACTAACATCCATAGTGCTTTTAGAGTAGAACTTATTAAGCTGGCCAATGAACTTATTTTAAGAAGATACAGAGGATCATTTGCATTTAACCTTGCTGTTTTAAGACAAAGTATCTATAAATGCAAAGTACCTATAATGACAGAAATGTTTAATTTAAGGTGATTTTTTACATCATTTTCTCAGTTCTTAATAGCTCATAAGCCAAATAAAGCAACAATATTAGGATCTACGCAATATGAATAATGACTTAATGTACAAGACGTATTTCTTTAAAATTTATTGTATAATTCAAAGTGTTCTGACATACATGTAGAGATTAAATGGCCACTATTATCAAGCAAATTAACATAGCCATTATTTTCTAGTGGTAAGAGCACTTGAAATCTACGCTTCAAGTGAACATTCCTAATACATTACATTACTGTTAACCATAGCCCTGATGTACATTAGCTACCTTGTTGTCTCTATCCTAATATCGGCTATTTTGTATACTTTGACCTATATTTTCTGTTTCTTCCCTTGTACCTCACCCTTAGTACTCACTGTTTTACTTATTCTCTTCGTGTATCCTTTTTAAGTTTACACGTATGAGGGTGCTTCAAAACATTGTGGGAAAAAAATTAAAAGATAAGTTTATTTTGTCATGAAGAATTTTGAAATCCATACAATTTGTTCATAATATGCATTTCCCACGACCTTGAAGACCCCTCATATGTATAGATTTCAATTTTTTGTGGCAAAAAAAAAAACTTTCTTTTCAATTCCATTTTCCACAAAATTTTTGAAGTGTCCTTGAATAAGTGAGATCATGCAGTGCTTTTCTTTGTCTGTCTTGCTCATTTCATTTCGCATATCTTCCAGGTTCACCCATGTTGTGGCGAAAGGCAGGATGTCTGTTTTTTTAAGTTTGGATAATATTTCATTGAATACATAGTTTCTTTATTTGTCCATCAGTAGACATTGTTTCCATATCATGACTATAATGAATGTGCTACACTGAACTAGGGCATGGGGATTTATTTAGGAGGTGCTAATTTCATTTCCTTTGATTATACATCCAAAAGAGGGATTGCTGGTACATATTGTAGCTCTATTTTAATTTTTTTTAGGAAACTCTGTATTGTTTTCCAAAATGGCTATAGTTGCTCCCACTAACAATGTACACGTGTTTCCTGAAGTATTTATGTTTAAACGAATACCCTGAAAAACTAGAATAAACTATTTTTTCAGACACTAATTAGACATATATCAAAACAGGGATAAGTATTTACCCTAGCAGTTCAGATATAGGTTGAGATGCCCCTGTCCCACATCAGAGTATCTGGGTTCACTACCTTGCACTGCTTTCTGGCTCCAGGTTCTTGCCCATGCAGATCCTGAGAGGCAGCAGAAATGGGTAGTTGGGTTCATATCACCCAGTGGCAGTCCTGGAATGAGTTCCCAGCTCCTGGCTCGGGCCCTGGCCTCATCACAGTCATTGTGGTATTTGGGGGTGAGCCAGTGAATGGATGTGTGATGTATCTCTCTCGCTCTCTCCCTCTCTCTATCAAATAAACTTAAAATAACTAAACGATATGTCCAAATACATCCACAATTAATTCCATAAGGTAAACATGATGTAGATAAAGCTTTGTGATTATAATGCAATCAAAGACTCAACAAACATGCAAAGGAGAAACAAATCTAAGAAACTAATCCAAAAACAAAAAGTTAAAGAGAATGCCAAAACTTGCAATGAAGAAATATTTAAAATGGTGGAACTAAGGACACACATATTAACATATATAAGAGGATGTTGTTCTATACATAGAAGAAATTTAAAACACTAAGCACTTACTACTAATAAGGAAACAAAGAATTACTTCATTTTAAAATGTTAGAGGGTAAATAAAATGAATATAAATATGGCATAAGAAAAGTATCCTTGGGGCCAGTGCTTGGCATAGTGGGTAAAGCCAAGTGCTAGGATCCCATATGGGCGCTGGTTCTAGTCCCGGCTGCTCCTCTTCCAATCCAGCTCTCTGCTATGAGATAGCAGTAGAAGATGCCCCAAATCCTTGGGCCCCTGAACCCAGGTGGGAGACACAGAGGAAGCTCCTGGCTCCTAGCTTTGGGTCAGCTCAACTCCAGCCATTACGGCCATTTGGGGAGTGAACCAGCGGGTGGAAGATAGCTTTCTCTCTCTGCCTCTGCCTCTCTGGTACTCTGCCTTTCAAATAAATAATTTTTTTTAAAAAAAAGTATCCTTATAGATATAACACATGTAAAAGTGAAAATCTGGGGCCGGCACTATGACACAGTGGGTTAAAGCCCTGGGCTGCAGCGCCGGCATCCCATATGGGCGCTGGTTCTAGTCCTGGCTGCTCCTCTTCCAATCCAGCTCTCTGCTATGAGATAGCAGTAGAAGATGCCCCAAATCCTTGGGCCCCTGAACCCGGGTGGGAGACACAGAGGAAGCTCCTGGCTTCTGCCTTCAGATCGTTGCAGCTCCGGCTGTTGCGGCCATCTGGGGAGAGAACCAGCAGATGGAAGACCTCTCTCTCTGTTGCTACCTCTCTCTGTAACTCTTTCAAACAAATAAAATAAATCTTTAAAAAAAGAAGTGGAAATTCTTAGAGCGAAAAATTTTCATATATTTCATATATACAGATTTAGGAGCATAGCAGCACTTCCTACCCTACCCTCCCTCCTGGTCATCCCCACCCACCCTTGCCCTTCCTTTCTCCTTCTTCAAAAGAAAAAAAAAAAAAACCACAAAGGGCTTCCAGCCACTCAACCAGCAAGTACAAATGTACTGGGTTAGGAATATGATAATACAGTCAAAAAGCTAAAAGGTAAACACAGTCTACATAAAGCAAAACTGGAAGAAAGTATTACTAAGTGAAATGAAGACATTAATACTTTACAAAACACCTAAATATACGGCATTTTCTATCTGAGACCCGCTATCATTAAATCTAACTTAGAACGGGTCCCAATAAAAAGCCACTAATTTTACCATCCTGACAAAGTATTTATGCCTTGATACAGTTTCTCAGCATTTTTAATAAATTGTATTTGTGATTAATATACATGTAGCAGTTGTTTTATTAAAGTTATTTCTTTTTTAAATATTTATTTATTTATTTGAAAGTTAGAGTTACAAAGAGAGAGGAGAAGCAGAGAGAGAGATCTTCCATCCACTGGCTCACTCCGCAGTTCGACACAATGGCTGGAGCTGCACTAAAGCCAAGAGCCAGGAGCTTCTTTTTTTATTAAAAAAAAAAGATTTATTACTTGTTTGAAAGTCAGAGTTACACAGAGAGAGGAGAGGCAGAGAGAGAGAGAGAGAGAGAAAGAAAGAGAGAGGTCTCCCATCTGATAGTTCTCTCCCCAATTTGCTGAAACGGCAGGAGCTGTGCAAATCCGAAGCCAGAAGCAAGGAGCTTCTTCTGGGTCTCCATGTGGGTGCAGGGGCCCAAGCACTCGGGCCATCTTCTACTGCTTTCCCAGGCCACAGCAGAGCTGGATCGGAAGTGGAGCAGCCAGGACTCAACCGGCGCCCATATGGGATGCTGGCGCTTCAGGCCAGGGCACCACAGCGACAGCCCCAAATATAGTAATCTTGCCACACAAACATAATGATTTGTCATAATTGTACATTTCTTCACTATCCTTATTATTGACTATGTACATAAAATTTACATCATTCAGAGCATACTGGATGTTTAGTTTACTCAGGAATGTTCATAAATCTTACATCGAAGATTTTTAAGTTGTAGAGACAACAATAAAATGGCAACAAGTGACTCACTCCATACAATATTTAAAGTTGCCAAAAACCATTACATTTCCCCAACAAAAGTTGGACTATTATAATTTTCTATTTAAATATGTTCTTGTGGGTGGAAAAAAATTCATTTGGGATGCAATTTCACCCAGCAAAGGCTCCAAAACAATTTAATCATTATTACCAATTACCAGATTAGGACAGCAAGAGTAATTATGTCATCCTCAAAAATGACAAGGTTTTCTTCCTAAACTGAGAGATTAGAGACACATGAGAAATTAACTACAACAAAACAAACTTAAAATACCTCCTAGTACTAGACCAATATAATTATTGTAACAAGAGAACACTGTTGGCAAGCGCTGAGAAACATTCACTCTGAGCTGTGGAATCTACCCAGCAATAAATCATCCAGAGACATTGCATTCGGGGTATCCAGCCTATTAAGGAAAGTCAATTTTAGTAATGATTTAAACACTCTATGTTACAGTATTAACTAATTTCAGAAAAAGCCTTTAAGTACTATTTTTAAAGAAAAGATGCATGGGTAGTATATTGTTAAACTTCTTGATTCTTCAAGGATAAAATTATTTGTCTCCATCATGGAAAAACAGTTCAGTTTACCTATGAGATTCTCATGTCATCACATTTTCCCCCTATGAAGTCTAAAATAATTTGTTGTATTCTGGTACTTCATAGTGTAAAGAAATCACCTAAATGCAATCTCATTTTCATTCTTTTGTAAGCTTTTACATTAAACCTTCTAGTGTATTCCATTTGGCAAACTTTTTGTTTTGCTTGTTGTTAAATATTAGCATTTTGGGGACAGCACTGTGGCACAGATGGTTAAGTCTTTGCCTGCAGTACTGGCATCCTACATGGGTACTGATTCAAGTCCCAGTTGCTCCATTTATGAACCAGATACCTGCTAATGTGCCTGGAAAAGCAGCTGAAGATGGTTCAAGTGCTTGGGCACCTGAACCCACATGCGAGACCAGAAAGAAGCTCCTGGCTCTTGGCTTCTGCCTGGCCTAGCCCTGGCCATTGTGGCCATTTGGGGAATGAACCAGTGGATGGAAGATATTCTCTCTCTCTCTCTCTCTCTCTCTCTCTCTCTCTCTCTTTCTGCCTTTCAAATAAATAATCATTTCTAAAAATAAAAATGAAAATTAGCTTTTTAAATCAATTATAACACATGAAATGGTTACTGTTTCCTTGTCTTTGTGTTTTCACTTGATTCCTTACTTTGTACTTACATTGTCCACCTTTGTCGGCATAACCATTTCTATGTAATGTCTTTATTTTTTCTCAATCTTTTAGAACTTTCAAACAACTTAGCTCTCAATAGACTACTGTGATGAAAACCTGGCTTTACTGCTCATTAGTACCACCTGAGTCCACATTGTGTAATTCATAGGTTATTGGAAAGATGAAAAATATAGCAAATATAAAGTAAAGGGGCTTATTAATGACATAATATATATACATGTATATGCACAATACTGTCTGTCCTGGTCTTTACATTTTTCCAAAATGGATTTGAAAACTGTTCCTCCATTTTATTTTGCCCAACGATCTTCCCTCATTTCTAATTCCATCATTTCTAACCGGATTTTACACACTTTGCCTTTCAGTTAAATCTGCTATCTATTCATTTCAACCTGGTGAATTCTGACTTTCTTAGACTTTAGCATACAAAGTTTGTCTTCTTGAATTCTTTGTAAATACTAAACAATTCTGAAATGTTGTTCTGATTAATGTGAACTATTATTTCCACATGTATACTGAGTGAAGCCAGAATATGTCACTCCAAAATATGCTATTGTGACATAAAATTTATTTTGAACTGAGGGCACATAAAAAGCACCAAGTTCAAGTTTTCCCTGCATTTCTTTATGCCTAAAGGCAGGGGAGAAATTCTCCTTTACTGGAGAAGACTATAGATTCTTTTTTTTTTAAGATGTATTTTTACTTATTTGAAAGACAGAGTTACAGAAAGAGAGAGAGAGGTCTTCCATCCTCTGGTTCCCTCTCCAAATGGCCACAACGGCCAGAACTGCGCAGATCCAAAGCCAAGAGCCAGGAGTCGGGAGCTTCTTCTGGGTTTCTCATGTGGATGCAGGGGCCCAAGGACCTGAGCCATTTTCTACTGCTTTCCCAGGCCACAGCTGAGAGTGGAGCAGCCAGAACTAGAATCAGCCCCCATATGGGATGCCAGTGCTTCGGGCTGGGGCTTTAACCCACTGCGCCGCAGCACCAGCTCCAACTATAGAATCTTATCAACCCAAAGATGGCACCAGAGGAATCTGCAAACAAATCTTACTCCATTAGTCTCCTTCCAGACTTGTAGATTTACCTCTCCACAATATCCTACCCTCAGAAGCCAAAAATTGCTTTCTTATTTCTATTTCTCTACAAATTTATGGTTCTTTGCTGAAGATGCCATACAGTAGTCTCCCCTTTATCCACAGTTTCATTTCCTGCAGCTTCAGTTATCCACAAGCAACTACAGTCTACAAATGTTAAATGGAAAATTTCCAAAATGAACAATTTATTAAGCTTTCAATTGGGCATCATTCTGTGTGGTGAAATCTCATACGCTCCTGCTCTGCTCCACCCAGGAAATGAATCATTCCTTTGTCCAATATATACATGTTGTATACATTACCCACCATTAGGCACCAGTAGTCACCTGGGTTATAGGATTGACTATCTCCTTGCAGTGCTGTGTTCAAGCAACCTTTCTGAAGTAGCCTAATGCCAAATTGCAATGCCTACATCGTGCACCTCACTCCATCTCATCAAGTAGGCATTGTATCAATGCACATCATCACAAAAAAGAAAGGTAAATACAGAACATGAACATATTTTTGAGAGACACAGGGGCCACAGTCACAAAACTTTAATACAGTATGTTGTTGTAAGTGATCTTTTTCATTGTTGTCAATCTGTTACTGTGCCTAAATTATAAACTAAACCTTATCATACATATGTATGTAAGTATAGGAAAGCATACATATTATATACTACAGAATGTGGTACTATCCACAGTTTCAGGCCTCCATGAAGGGTCTTGGAATGTATCCCCCACAGACAAGGGGGAACTACTGTATTATCTGGAACTCTAGGATATCACTTTGTTTTAATTTTAGTTGACATTTCCTCCATGTGATGTAAACTGAAAGTCTTAATAAACTCTGTTCTTATATTATCAATCTAACTTTCTGTTTAAAAATCACAAATGAAAATCTAAGATAGGGACTGGCATTGTGGTGCAAAGGGTTAAACCACTGCTTGCAACACTGACATCCCATATGGGTGCCAGTTGGTTCTAGTTCCAGCTGCTCCACTTCCGATCCACGTCACTGCTAATGTGCCTGCTAAGTACCTGGACCCCTGCCGCCCATGTGGGAGACCTGGATGAAGCTCCAGCCTCTTGGATTTGGCCTGGCCCAGCCCTGGCTATTGCGGCCATTGAGTGAACCAGCAGATAGAATCTCTCTTTCTCGTTCCCTCTACCCCACCCCCAGTAACTCTGCTTTAAATAAATATTTTAAAAAGAGAAAACCTAAGATGGGTAAAGCTTTGCTTCACATATAATATTCCATCTTTAAGCTTTCAAGATTGTTAGCCTTCCTCATGAGAATATACTTTTAGGACAACCTATCCTTGCTTACCTCCAAATGTGGTTTAGATTATAAACAAATTTATATTATACTCTTCCCAAAACTTATTCCACCTACACTAAGCTGCTACTCCTTAGTTTCAGAGTCCTTTCTCTAAGAGGCAAGAATATGGAGATAGATTTGTATTTATGGTTGGTTTAGTTGTATTGCTGTAATCCTTAATTTCTGGGAGGAAAATGGTCTTTAGTGAACTAAAACCAAATAGTCTGATGTCTTAAGTAATAGCTAAGTAAACATTTCATATCACCCTGTTATATTGCTTTAGTTTTAGAATAAGTGTTTCGGACAAGTGAAGCCAAGAAGACACAAAAATGCCCTGGTAATCATTGCTTTTCACTGCAGCAACCTCAAAAAATTACAACAAAAGATTTTAATGATATTTTATCCAATGTTAGTCTCAAATAATAAAAAACCATTGGTTGAGAAAAAAACAAAAACAGGCAAATCTTTATTTTTCTTTATATTATAGTCATTGTTAGTGTGCTATAAAGTAACGGTTCTCAACCAGTAGTGTATTTGCCCCTCAGGGAATATTTGGCAATGTGTGAAGTGTTCTGTTGTCATGACCCAAATTGTCAGTAAAAGGAGAAGATATTCTCAGCAAGTGGGTAAGGGCCTGAGATACCACTATAAAATTCCAACAGTGCAAGAACACACACCACACAAAAAAATTATCTGCTCTGAAATTTCAACCTGTTGAAGATGAGAAACCCTGGTCTAGAGCTTACTGCTTTCTCCCACCTTCATTATTTTAAGAAGAAATTTGGGGTGGAGGTTGGGGAAGACACATGTACATAAGTAGGAACTGAGCCTCGATGTAGACTGTTTTTTCCCCTGGGAAATATTCAACCTGATTGTGCAGATTCTGACAATAATTCACAGTCCATTTCAAACTGTCAAGACTTTTTGATCAAATACTTTATTGAAATCTTCAAAGACAGGATTTGAGAAATCAAGGTTCACTTTATTTTAAATAAAACTCCTGTGATATATCAGAAAATTAGGCAAGATGTTCTTAAAGAACTGAACTTACAGTTTGACTGGAGAAAACATTTCAAAAGTGACAAATAATATTTGAGCTCAGACATGCTAACCTGAGGGAAAAAAGTAAAGTCTTCTCTGAAGTTATTCTTTCATAACAGTTGAAGTTGGAGAAGGAATAACTAGGCTTTTATCTGCTTAATGGACATAAGAAATATTTAACCAAGTAATGAATAGATAAACACAGATAAAACTATTAACTGATAACTAAAATAGATTTACCGAAAATAATTTGTGGCAAGTCAAATAACTTGTTTTGTTAATTTATCTTCTTCTATTCACTTAATCTACACAGCCTCAG
Organism: Oryctolagus cuniculus; assembly: GCF_051225735.1. Taxonomy (NCBI): domain Eukaryota; kingdom Metazoa; phylum Chordata; class Mammalia; order Lagomorpha; family Leporidae; genus Oryctolagus; species Oryctolagus cuniculus. The sequence continues at coordinate 13,246,212 of NC_142888.1, forward strand.
AGACAATCATGTAGCTATAGCTAGACACAGAAAAGACAGTTATAGTGTGCCTAGCTAATGTAGCATGGCATCCTCATCTGACAAGCAAACATATAAAATGTGCTGAAATGGCTGGGAGACTGTACACTGTGTCTCCCTAAAACTGTAAGTGTATCATATATTTCATCATTTGGATGTAAAAATTCACAAGATATTGGGATATAAATGTGGATAATTATTTGAGGATAACAGAGAAACCATCTGTAGGTGGAAAATCATGTTAAGTACTGGATTATAATTTTACATTTAACAACAAAATTAAGTGCCAATTGACTTAAAGCACAATCTATAAAAAGAAAAATGGACAAAATTGCTTAACAACATACAAATACTTAAAATGATTGTTAACAAGGGAGAGTGTGTGACTTGGAATGTGAGACTTTATGTAAACCATAATTGGCCACATATTGGAATATGCAGAGTTTTAAATATTTCAGTTTTCCCCAAATTGGTCTGTAGATCCATTAAACTTACAATCGAATTCCCATTAGGTTTTTATTTGCCTTTTTTATGGAGAAATTAAGCAACTGATTCTATAATTTATATGGAAAAGAAAGTCCAAATCAGACTTGAAGAACAAAATAGGAAGTCCTATTATACTATAAAGCTAAAACATTTAAGATGGCAAGTTATAGTTGAATGAATGAACTAATATATATTTTTAAAGATTTATTTATTTAATTATTTGAAAGTCAGGGTTACAGAGAAAAAGTGATAAATGCACGAGCACGTGCATACACACACACACAGAGAGAGAGAGAGAGAGAGGGAGAGAGAGAGAGAGAGAGATTTTATCCACTGGCCTAGAAGGTCGCAAAGCCTAGGGCTGGGCCAGGCTGAAGCCAGGAGCCAGGAACTTCATCTGGGTCTCCCACATGAATGCAGGGGCACAACCATTTGGGCCATCCTCTGCTGCTTTCCCAGGCTCACTAGCCAGGAGCTGGATTGGAAATGGAGCAACCAGGACTTGAACCAGCACTCGTCTGGGATGCCTCTGTTGCAGGCAGCAGTTTCACCAGTTATGCCACAATGCTGGCCCCTGGACTAAGAAATATTTTTTTTAATTTTTGACAAGCAGAATGGACAGTGAGAGAGAGAGAGAGACAGAGAGAAAGGTCTTCCTGCGCCGTTGGTTCACCCCCTAAATGGTCGCTGCAGCCGGCGCACTGCGTTGATCCAAAGCCGGGAGCCAGGTGCTTCTCCTGGTCTCCCATGGGGTGCAGGGCCCAAGCACTTGGGCCATCCTCCACTGCACTCCCGGGCCACAGCAGAGAGCTGGCCTGGAAGAGGGGCAACCGGGACAGAATCTGGCGCCCCGAGCAGGACTAGAACCCGGTGTGCCGGCGCCGCAAGGCAGAGGATTAGCCTAGTGAGCCACGGCGCCAGCCAAGAAATATTTTTTTATATTCACGCAGTAGATTAACACACAAAAGTGAAAAAACATTGCTTCTTAAATAATCCAGGAGGAATTGTTAAAACATACGGTTGAGCCAAAATAAGTGGGCATAAATGGACAGTTCCTCTCATATTAACTTCATAAATAAGAAACACAAATTTATGTTGTTAAGATGTGAGAATGCTTATGTTTGTTAAGAAGGAAATTATATAGATCAGGATGGCACATAAAGGGGGTGGGCCAATAATATTACATTTAAATTTTTTAAATGGGTGATGTTCACACAAATATGATCTCTTTGTGACATTCACTGATATGTATATTCAGGAGTTGTGAATTGCTCTAAAAATTTTGCACTGAAACTAAAGAAAAACAAAATAAGGGCCAGCGCTGAAGCATAGAAGGTTCTCTACCAGCGGTACCTGCATCCCATGTGGGCAGTTTGAGTTCTGGCTACTCCACTACTGATCTAGCTCCACGCTAGATGGGCCTGGGAAAGCAATGGAGAATGGCCCAAGTGCTTGAGCCCCTGCATCCATGTGGGAGATCCAGAGGAAGTTCCAGGCTCCTGGCTTTGGCCTGGCCCAGTCCCGGCCTAGGCCATCGCAGCCATCTGGGAAGTGAACCAGTGGATGGAGGAGCTCTCTTCCCTTCTCTCTCTGTATCTCTGCTTTTCAAATAAATAATTAAATCTTCTTAAAAAAGAAAAAGAAAAGGGAGTGTTTACTGGACTATAAGGTAAACTTTAGGCTGGCACTGCAGCTCACCAGGATAATACTGCTGCGCCTGTGGTGCCGGCACCTCGGGTTCTAGACCCGGTCAGGGCGCCGGATTCTGTCCCGGTTGCCCCTCTTCCAGGCCAGCTCTCTGCTGTGGCCCAGGAGTGCAGTGGAGGATGGCCCAGGTGCTTGGGCCCTGCACCCACATGGGAGACCAGGAGAAGCACCTGGCTCCTGGCTTTGGATCAGCATAGTGCACCGGCCGTAGCGGCCATTTAGGGGGTGAACCAACGGAAAGAAGACCTTTCTCTCTTTCTCTCTCTTTTACTGTCTAACTCTGCCTGTAAAAAAAAAAAAAAAAAAAAAAAAAGAATTTAAATCCTAGGAGTAGCTCACCAAATGTTAAAATAAAAAAAAAATAGTAAACTTTAAGTTGCAAATGCATCAAATTTAATATTGATGTTACTCAAGAAATTCTTTTGGTCACCACTCCACTGGATACTGTGAAGGCACACTTTCATAACTTTGAAAATTGAGAAGTGAGAGGAGATAATCCAAAAATATCCTCCATGTCCCATACAAACTTAATGTCAGACTAATCAAGTACTCGGTGAGGGAAATTCTTCCTCAGAAAATAATTTATTGCTAACAAATATGAAAGGAATGAGCATACTATCAAGTTTCCATTTTTCAATATAATGAAACAATAGAAGTAGCCAAAAAACTTCAATAGATCCTGAAACTTTTAGGTAGAGTTCCGATGAAGAAATTTATAGTCGAGGACTAAGACTGATAGCACAAGAGCCCATTGATGAGTCTTAGTATAACTGACGACTGGACATCCCTCCATCCTGCGCCTCTTGCTATTGTCAAATAGCAAGTGTGCAGCACCATCTATTTGATATCTTATCAAAATGTTGCCCAAAATAAAACCTGTAAATCTATCTGTAGATTACATGAAATATAGTAAGTGAATAGTAAGACAAAAATTTAAAGCATACCATGAGGAAGAAAGGTGAAGTTTAGAATATAGATCATTTTATAATACAAGTGATCTGGTTCCAACACATCAGTGGCATTAAAAAAAACAAACTGAGCATTATGTAGTAGAGTAAAAGACACATTAGAGATCTAGTAACCAAGTGCAACAAATGGAATTTTTTTGAAATCTAATTTGAAATGAAATAAAATCTTAAAATGTCATCTTTGAAATAAAAAGGGAAACTCAAATATTAATTGTTTTTTATTTCATGGAATACTTGTTAATTATGTTAAGTATGGAAACAGCAACTGAAAAATTTATAGTTGAAATGACATTCTATATTTGTTTTGCTTTTAACTTCTGCAAAAAGTTTTGTTTAGACACACACACACAAATCATATATATAGGTATTGATTTTCCCTAAGTAACATCAGACAACCTGTTTGGAGCAATACTAAATCTGTACAAATCATATCAATAAGACAGAACACTATCTTGAAAGGATCTTATTGGTGTCTCAGGATGGAGTGATTTAAAGCAGAGAAATGAATGGGATTGGGGAAGTTCATAATATAGTACTTTAGGACTCATGGACAGAGAGGTAAGAAGCATCTTAAAGCAAGTCTTCATAAATAAATTTCTGCTTAATAAGTGAGCTGTTTACCCAGATGACCAGATCATTATTTGTGAGAAATTGATTTGTAGAAATTTCCTGAATCAAACGATGAATTTACTTAATAGTCTACAGTCTTTCTAAAGAAAAGGATTCTGAGAAAACAAAGCAATCGAGTCACGTTGAACTAGATGATGCTAGTGCTTGGGAAATGGAGAAACAAGGTTTGTAAAATATTAAACTGTTGCAGCTTAATATGAGTATAAAGAAAGAGTCAGTTAACTTTATTTTCTCCATGGTTTTATGTTAATTTGATAATTTCTGCAATTTTCAAAAGTGGTAATGCTAAAATCTTCCCTCATAAAGTCTGAGGAAGCCACCTGGTAGTGAATGAACATTTGAAAACTAATTTAAAAAGCATGGTTCCAAAGGATGGGACAATAAAGAGAATGAATAAACATGAGGAATAATAGGACATCCACAAATATGGTGGTTATAAAATAGTTAACCTGATGTGGATTTCTTTTTACATTAAAGCACTTTTAAAATCAGCTTTTCCATTTATTCTTGAGTACTTAACATATACTAGATAGTCTGTTAAATGCATACTATACATTATCTAATTCTCACAAAAGTTCTATGGATGGGAATTCTTAATAAAGACTCAGCAAGCTTCAGTTATGTGTCCAAGGGCATAAGACTAGAAATTGATGCAATATTTTAATTTAGCCTCCTTTAACTCCAAAATCTTGAAGTTAAACTGTTGCAGTAAACTAGTTTAACTTTACAAAATGAAAGCCAGAGGTTTTTTTTCCCAAAAATATTATTTTCATTTCTAGAGTATAGAAACCTCATTCTTCATATGAAGGCCAGTACTTCTTAAACCATCCAACACATTTTGAGAAAAAAAAAAGTCCCCCCTCAAAACCTATCTAAAGAGAATAAAAGTAACTCCAGATAAATGGTGTTTATGCTTAAATGCTCAGGTTGGACAAATACATTGAAGCTGAATTTCAGTTACAGTCTTGATAAACGGATGAGGGTCTTGACTTTGAACTACCAGTACTTAGAAGCAGCTGAGAACGCGGTCATTTGTCAACATTATTGCTTGCTTTGGTTTTAGAAACGCAAGCAATGTGTTCACGCACTGACATTAGTACATACAAAATATGCAATTTATCATCATCAACAAATATTTCTAGATCACTCACTGTATATCAGCTATTTTCATAAGTTGTAATGGGAATTTATATGGAATACAGAAATATTCCTATTGTTTCCTCTCTTCCTTTCCTTTTCATCCATATGTAATGTTTCAAAGCACTATGAATGTTTAAAAATATGCTTTGGCCATCAGAAATTTGGTAATTTTAGAAAATCAGAAATAACATTTCACTTTCTACAATAATTCATACTGAGTTCCACATACTCCATAGTTCTACAACTCTTCCACAAGTAAGTTTTTTTTAAATAATATGATTTGAAGGAGTGATCAATCTAGCATTACATTGCAATTATCAATCTGTTTTACATTTGAGAAAAATGGAAAGGTCTATGTGATGTTTTCACCTGAAGGTATTACCAGCTAAAGGAATTCTGTTTTGTGTAGAAATCAAAAAGAAGAAACTGACTCATTTTCTTTTGGGCACTTCCATCGTAAACATTCCTTGACTGACAATTCAGTTGGCTCTGCTATGGTTTAGATCTGATAATTGTATTTATTAAGCAGATATTATTTTTACCTGATGTGAACCCTTTACAAGCAAATGGCAATGGTATTTAAATTTTGCTTTGACAAATAGGAAATCTGTAATAATATTTATTTAAAATATGTTGTAATTCATCTATTTTTGAGAACTGGCAGTGGGCAAAAAAGATAGATAATTGGGTTACTAGGCAACAAATGCTAACTTACAGTTTTAATTTTTAAGACGTCATTAGCAATTAACTCTCCTTATTTTAACTAAAAGACTATTAACACATATCGAACATTTGAAATTACAGAAGTAAATATAAAATGTGAATATCTTTATTTCAAGATGCTGTTGACGTCAACTTAACAACAGCCTTTCATGCCTTGAGTAGAAGAGATGCTGTATAAACATCACCACGTTAAAGATTCACACTGATTATAATATTGATTCCTAAATGGACAAGTTAAAGTATATAAAATTGTGACAGATATGAATACTACCAACATTTCCAATTTGTGGTATGGTCAAAGGTTAAAATGAAAACACAAATAATTTGTTAATTTGGGGAACCTACTTTTGGTTAAGTACAGTTGAGAAAAAAACAGCAGTACCTGTATCATCAGATAAGTAACAATAATAGCCAACCGATATTGAGCTGTTAATATGTGTTAAGTCGTTGCTTTAAGAGTTCCAATTTATCTTCTCATTTAACCCTTTCATTCTATCAGGCAGATACTGTATTTTTTCCTAATATACAGGTGAGCAATGTTGAAATTCAAATGTTAGTAAATGGAAGAGTCAGAAAAAAAGTGTAGGAAGATGGATCTTCAAAGTCTGTGTTTTTAACCACTATGCTCTTTACTTACGTATTAGCAAGGTGGTACTCACAAATCATGGAACAACAAACACACTGCCTGGGCAGGTAGGACCAACATGACATTTGAAAATGTTCATACAAGTATATAACTATCAAGTATTGATATTTTCAAACACTGTATTAAGAAATGTTTGAAGCATATACAGAATTTGAAAGAATCATACAATGAGCACTCTTACATGCACCACTTAGATCCCACATATAACATTTTGTTCTGTTGTTTTATCACACTTCCATAAATGTAGCAATCCATAAATCTATATTATTTTAATCCATTTTAAATAAGTTCAAGTACTTGATTTTGCAAATATAATAATTCAAACAATTGAAGGTCATGATTAGAGAGATGTTGGGAAACTAGGGGTTTGTTTTTTTTTTTGTCATATCACAAATCAGGCACTTATTTTCAATCGCCTATAATGTACTAGATGCTTAATGTCTAAACCTGTATTTTGCCTCCAAGATGCAGTTGTGAGGATTCAGTAAGATAAAAGAAGTTACAACATTTAGTACTGTACCTTGCTCAGAATAAGCAGATGTTCAATAAAGCATAGCCAAATCATGATGCTGCTGAGAAAGTGCGTAAGCAACCATGCCATTGGCTGAGACGGCACTGAGTCAGTTTTTGTACTGAAGAGCTTAGGATAAGATTGGATAAGACAAGTCTCCAAACAGGGAGAAGAGAATATTGGTTCAGTTTCATACCAGTATTTGGGCATATTTAGAAATTTTAGGCTATTTAAAATCAATCCACTAAATCAAAAAAAGATGACAATAAAGATCTGATGCTATTTAGAATAAAGAGAAATGAAGGCACCACAGAATGCAGAAATATTATCATATGAATATTTTTACCTAGTTCTGTATTAAAACAAAAGCATTGCTTCAAGGAGTTGAGTTAATACAGTCTGATTACCTTGCTCTTTGGGGATTAAAACAAGAACACCCAAGTAATCAACTGTCTTTTAAATCTTCTCTTCAATGTGATTCTTATGAGCAGTAATTTTCTCAAGTCTTTAAGGACATCAACTAAGTTATAAATGAGCTTAAAATGCAAATAAATAATATTTACTTAAAATAGGTTAGCTTTCCTGGTAAGTAGGTAACAAATACAATTTTCTTTTGTGAAAACTGAGGCATGTAACACATTTTTTCATTTGAAAATGTTCCACATCCTGACACAGAAAATGTCATATGATTACAGGAGGCCAGGTCAGCAAGATCCTCAAAATCAATTTCGATTTCCCTCCATGTTGGAATAATCAGCTATGATAGCACAGAACCAGACAGAAAGGAAAAAAAAAGAGTCAATTTAGCCTTATAAATTTAAGAGAGTTGGGGCTGGTGCTGTGCCACAGCTGGTTAAAGCCCAGGCCTGAAGCGCCGGCATCCCACATGGGCACCTATTCTAGTCCCGGTGGCTCCACTTCTGATCCAGCTCTCTGCTGTGGCCTGGGAAAGCAGTGGAAGATGGCCCAAGCCCTTGGGCCCCTGAACCCACGTGGGAGACCCAGAGGAAGCTCCTGGCTCCTGGCTTCAGATCAGCGCAGCTCTGTCCATTACGGCCAACTGGGGAGTGAACCTGTGGATTGAAGACATCTCTCTCTGTCTCTACCTCTCTCTGTAACTCTTTCAAATAAATAAAAATAAATCTTTAAAAAAAAAGAGAGAGAGTGAAAAAGTTCACCAATTGGAAATAAAACAACAGAATAAAAGATGTCTGATTTCACATTGGGGGAAGGAATGGGAAATAACATTGCCTTAAGATCACTTTCTTAGAAGGAATGGGCTGCACACTCTACCCCTAAACACATGAATGGTGGAATTACTTACAATCTTAATTTTGATACTCAAGAATACTAACCCATTGCACTGATTTTAATATAAGCATAGTTGTTTTCAGGACTTTAAAATACATATTGGTAAAAGTATATTGAAGGAAAAATACTCCTTAGGTCATTATTGGTTTGAGATATTAAGAGCCAGTTCAAATGAACAGGACATTAGGAATCATTAAATATCATATTATCAGGCTTGAAATCTATACTTAACATATATAGTCATGGGTTAGTGGGTTTTGTTTATAAATTTGCCCTTCCTTAGGACATGAGTGATAAAATATAAATTATTTATGTGAAAGAATAATTCTAAGTGTATACAAAATATTAATTTGATATTTTTTCTGAAGAATCAAATTCCAAATAAATGGAATGGAATGCCATCTGAAATAGAATGTAATTAAACTTGACTTTGATATCTTTGAACATGTATTTATACCCACATTTGCCTGCCTTTTGTTACAGCAGAGTGTAAATCTATCCTGATAAATATTTTAAGGTTTCAATCCAGTTAAATGGCATGGATGTACTAATAAACCTGGCATAGTCTAAGATGCAAGTGGTTTTATATTTCAAAAAAGACAACATATTCAGATAATAATCTTCTATATTTACATACTCAAAAACATGATCTTAAAAATAATTATTTTGCTAGGCAATAGGAAAAATAGAAAAAATCCTAAAAAGTATTGATATTGTGTTACCATTGTATTAATTTTTCTGAATAAATATAATTGAAAACACCATGAAAATATGTAGGAAGCAGAAAATCTAATCTCTTTCTCTTGAAATTCAGACTCTGTTATGTACCTATTTTCGAACAGAGGAAGTAACTTCACAGTACTGCAAAGACTGCTGAGAATATCTTCGTGTATAAATTTACATTTGAAGAATATTTCCAGAAATTTCCAGAATGCCTTAAAGAAGGATGAAAGTTTTTCTAGCAGCATTTAATAAGTAGGAAAGGAGGCAAGAGAAAGGGTAAGACACAAAATATGAGAAATCTAATCTAATCTAACCTAACCAATTGAGCCAAATATAAGAATAATGGATTTAACTGTGCTGTAAATGAAAACTAGATTTATGATTTTACCAAGTCATCCATCAGAGCAGAGTAAACAAACTAAGAGGCCTAGAGACCAAATTTTTTTATCAAGCTATGGAATCATGGTCTGAGAAGGTTCTGGAAGTTAGTAATAAGAGTCTGTACTGGCAAATCTAGTGGTAGGGGATTTGCCAGTAGGCAGTAGGCAGAAAGATAAGCAAGCAGGCATCCTGCCCATGTAATCAGCAATGTCCACTGGAGGGCAGCCAGTGGATGTTCTGGCAGGAAACTGGTGCTAGGGAAATCTGTTGACTGGCAACCAATGGAATTGCCAAAAGGCAAAGCTCAAAGAAATGGAGGCTGGGCTTCATGTAGCACCAAAGCAGTTAAAGGAATCAAGTACTAAGAAATATGCACAAAGATAAAGAAACAATGAGGATGTAGAATTAACTAGAGTAAAAAGGAAAACCTTTGCCAAAAAATCTAGTCAACAAATAGAAAAATTCAACTAGAATTAGCATCAAAGTTGAGTTGAAGCTTATCAATGTAACAATCAACAGAGACATTAAGAAAACCTGCACTGGAAAAGAGGTAGCTCCAGAGGGTGATACTGGTTTGAGTCTCAATTTTAAATTAAGCAGAACCAAGTAGGGACCTTGATAGATGAAGGATCTAGAAGCCAGGCAATTTATTATAATCATTTGCAAAATTAATGTGAAGTATGCTGATTCTTATAATACGACTGTAAAGTAAGCCAATATGAATTGGAAACAATAGTACCATTAGCTATATTGAACACAATATTGTATTCCTATGGAATTCCCTACTGAGATGTTTTCCTGTTGCATAATAAGGAAAATTTCCATTATTCAGCACTTAGGAGTCTGTTGCCATTAGGGTTCTTTTTTTAAGACAACAGAAGCTGACTCCAGGTAACATAAGCCAAATGGAAATTTATTAGAAGACTAGTGTAGTTAACAGAATCAATATTACGTCTTAAGAACCAAGAACAGGAGATGAATAGAAAACAAAGGAATCTTGGGCAATGCAGACACAAACAATGTCACGCTATGGAAGCTGCCAGGATAGTGTATTGATTTGACATCATTTACTGCACTGAGATGCTATCAGCATGTCATCAGAGGCATGAATAAATTCTTAACTACCCTTCCATCATGCTATCATTTTCTTTCTCTCTTTTTTTTTTTTTTTTTTTTTTTTTTTTTTTTTTTTTGACAGGCAGAGTGGACAGTGAGAGTGAGAGAGACAGAGAGAAAGGTCTTCCTTTGCCATTGGTTCACCCCTCAATGGCTGCTGCGGCCAGCGCACCACGCTGATCCAAAGCCAGGAGCCAGGTACTTCTCCTGGTCTCCCATGTGGGTGCAGGGCCCAAGCACTTGGGCCATCCTCCACTGCACGCCCGGGCCACAGCAGAGAGCTGGACTGGAAGAGGAGCAACTGGGACAGAATCCGGTGCCCCGACCGGGACTAGAACCCGGGGTAACAGTGCTGCAAGGGGGAGATTAGCCTATTGAGCCGTGGCGCCGGCCTAATGCTATCATTTTCTTAAATTCAAATGCCTAAGAACAGAGTGTGATTGGCTGACTATAACACCCAAGTTTACACTTGAACTTCCAGAAAATGGCACAAAGGACTATTCTTCCCATATACCCTCTTCCTAGATAAACCACTGGTCTGTTCTTGTTCCTTATAGATAGTTTTTGTGTTTTCTAAAATTTCATATACATAAAATTATATAGTAAATATTTAAAAAAAAATTCTGGTGCCTACTGCGCTATGCAGAAGAGGAAGAAATCCTTTCTAGTCCTCTTAGTTTTATTTGGTCTCTTAGGTTGGAACAGATTCACAAGAGAAAAGCATAAAGGTTTTATTAAATTTACCTATATGTAGGGATGGTCACAATAGAGTGAACTTGAAATAAATGGCCAAAGCATGATTCTGCTAAACGTTTTAGACAAAGGAATACATTCTGGAAAACAATGACAGGACACATGGGCATCTGGACTAGAGTGGTAAATTCCCGTAAATTCTAGAGATATTACTAAGTCTGGGTGCAAGGAAGAGGATGTAGAAGCTAGTGGAAAACGAGGTTTATTTTACAGAGATTGTTCATTCAGGTTTCCTGCAGCCCCAATCATCACTCCTTACAATCAAAGATATTTTTAGGCTTTGGTGTGTGAAACATGTTCTTACCAGAAGATTCTCTATGTCTTTGTGCATGTGCTGAAAGATAGGCCAAGTGGCCCTTTCTGATGTTACAGTTCATAACATGAATTCAATTTAAAATAACTGATAAAACATCTTAAGACATTTTGAGATGGTATGTCCTTCATTCCTTAAAAAGCATGATTTTTTGTTTTTCATTGATACTGAATGTATTAGTAATTTTTCCCTTTTATTGCTAAGTAGAATTCCACAGACATAGCAAAAGCTATTTATCTATTCATCTATTGATGTACTTGGGATTTTTTCCATATATATTCCGTGGATAAATAAATATATCTGTGTAAATACTGATATTAGTGTATATATAAATATGGATAAGGCTGCTATAAACATTCATATTCAGATATTTGTGTGGACATATGTCTTTATTTTTCTTTGATAAAGAACTTTCAGAGCAATTACTGGATTCTGTGGAGAATATTTTTGACACTGTAAGAAACTGCTAACATGTTTTCCAAGATGGTTGTACCATTTGCATTCCCAGAAGCAACCTATGTGTGCTCCACTTACTAATGCTAGGTATATTCTGTCTTTTTAACTCTCTAATCTAATGGGTGTATAGTTACATTTTATTTTGGATTTAATGTTTTTCTCTGATAACTAATGATACTGATCATCTTTTTGTGTCTCTCTCTGTGCGTATGTGTGTCAGTCTATCTGCATATCTTCTTTGGTAAAATGTCTGCATAATCTGCCTGTACCAGAGTGCATTTTCACAAAACAACCACAATATCTCCTATGCCATATGCTTTTTGTAAATGTGATTTTTATATGCTGACATTCAAGAGCTAGGGAACTATGTTCCAGTTCCTTGAATTTGAACAGTCTTAAACTTCTGAGGTTAGGTTATTAAAGTTCATAAAAGATAGGTTCATAAAGTTCATAAATAGCTTCTCCCTATTTATATCAGATGATTATTCCTGAAATTTAGCCACTATGCAGTATGGAAACACAAGCAGCCCCATGGGAAAGACACATGTACATGTTCTGTCCAAGAGCCTCTTCCAAGGACAAAGAAAAAAAAACAGCAATAATTATTAGACTCATGAATGAATATATGTTTAAATGATTCCAGCCTCCAGCTGCCTCTGACACTACTGAACAGAGACATGCTGAACTTGACACACCTTTTCTAAATGCCTGTAACACACAGTCCATAAGTTTACCTTGAATTTGAGGATGGTTTGCAGTGCAGCAATACATAAATAAAACACAAAGTTTGAAATGCAATCATTATATAAAGATTCAAACAGAAACAAAATTTAGGGGCCAGCGCTGTGACATAGTAGGTTAAGCCGCTATCTGCAGCACTGGCATCCCACATGGGTGCCATTTGGAGTCCCAGCTGCTCAACTTCTGATCCGGCTCCCTGCTAATATGCCTGGGAAAGCAGTGGAAGAAGGCCCAAGTCCCTGGGCCCCTGAAGTCACATGGGAGACCCGGAAGGGGCTCCTGGCTCCTGGCTTCTGCCTGGCCCAGCCCTGGCTACAGCGGCCATTTGGCGAGTGAACCAGCAGATGGAAGTGTGTTTCTCTTTCTCTTTCTCTTTCTCTTTCTCTTTCTCTTTTTCTCTTTCTCTTTCTCTTTCTCTCTTTCTTTCTCTTTCTCTCTCTCCCTCTCCCCCCCTCTCTCTCTCCTCCTCTCTCCCTCCTCCCTCTCTCCCTCTTTATAATTCTGACTTTCAAATAAGTGAAAAATAAATCTTTAAATTAGATATTTTTCTACTTGGAAATGTCACATGTTTGTTTCATAGTGTATACAGTTCAGTTTGTAAAAATCTGAAATATCCCCTAAAGTTTGACCATGTTTTCATACACACGGACATTATATTCAGCTTCCACTTCAAGTGTTACTTGTCCAGTATTTTGCCACTATGGTTTTTTTCCATCAACTTTCAGGAGGCTGATAAAGTCCAAGAAAATATCAATTATGAGGTTATGAAACTGATAAATGTTATCTAATACTTATTGATTTATCATAAACTTTTCTGCATCTCTGAATTAGATTTGCCTGTGGTCAGATTTGCAGCTGTGCAAGGACAAAACAAGAAAACCAAACCAGAGAAACATGCTGAATTTTACTAACTCAGAACAGATGTCAAGGTAATGGAAGCCCGAAATCACTACTCACCTAGCCAAGTCAGCACACAACCATAATTACATCAGTAATTCAGGGTTACAAGTGTGCTTGTATTCAAATTATCCAGGACACTAAGATAAAGAAGATATATATTTAGATATATTTAGGTTGGCCTAAAATACCCTGACAATTGTTGATGAATGGATATGAGTTCAGTTAATTAGTCAGTATCTCTAAATTTATCAACAGATATCTGACTTACTCTTGTATTTTTCCACCAAAGTTCTGAGTAACTAAATTCAGACCAACATATAATAGACAAATGCCTTCTGTGTATAGGCATAGGGTTTCAGTGCTGGAAATACAGAGATGTGAAATCCACAAACATTGAGTCTCAAAATGTGGAATATTTTTTCTTTTCTCTGACTTTTATTTGCTATGCTTTTCGTAACAGAATTTATTTTAAGCCAATTTAAGCAGTCCACATTAAAATTATAATGCTACAAATGTATAAACAAATGTATTTTGTAATTGCATGGTCAAAGATGGGACACACTGTCCATTGCATTAATTAATATCTTGACTATATTATATAACAAACATTCTATTTGTCCAACTGCACATTCATTCTTCTTCATTAATTCATCAACTACAATTATCCTTAGTGCAATGAAACTTTCAGTTTTTTATCTCCAGTGAAGTTGGTAAATAAAAAAATTGATAAAATATCTAGCTGATATATAAGAAATACAAACTAAAACTGACATTTCAGGTAAGATGAATTATTTGAAATAGTTTTATCTCATGGATGAAAAAAAATGCCTCATTATGCACCACAATGCACACATAATTGGAAAGATTTCAGTAATTTCTAATGAGTCTACTATGAATTCATTTCTGAAAGTGGATTAATGAAAGCAGATGTGCTTATAGAGCTCCTCTATTTTTGTAATAATGCCAATTTACTCAAAAAGCAAACTAATCATGGTGTTTGACGATGCAACAGAAAAATATAAAAACCAATTTTTATTAGTGTTTTGATAAGAATTTTCAATAGAACATCCACTTTCATCATCAAAGAAGAAAGTTAAACTCTTATATTTCCTTACACTTGTCTTATGGTTTAACATGTTTTTAAATTATTGAATATTAAGGATATACCAAAACCTTTTTAGTATATGATCCATCTGATTATGTTAACCTGATGAAGACGGGACTTTATGAATATCACAATTCTGTAGAACTTTTCTCCTGATGCTTGTACTAATGACATGATATTTCTGGGTTATTTCTTTTGTAAAATGCTTATTTATTTTCATATACTTAAAAGACACAGTGACAAGGGGAGCAGGGGGAAAGGGGGAGGGGGAGAGCGAGAGTGAGAGAGGAGAGGGAGAGACAAAGTCAGAGACAGAGAGAGAAAGAGAATCTTACACTAGCTGGCTTACTCCCAAGTGCCCACCCAGCTGGGACTGGGCCAGGCTGACGCCTGGAGGCAGGAACTCTGGGCAGGTCTGCTGAGTGGATGGCAGAGGTCCAAGTACTTTGGTAGTCACCCACTAATTCTCCCAGGAGTATTAGCAAGAAGCCGTATCTGAAGCAGGATGCAGGCATTCCAGCAGTGGCTTAATCTGCTGCAGCACTATAACCAGTGGGCTTACTGGAAAAGGAAAGGTGATGGAAAATGCTAATGTTTTATCGCCTGATTCTGAAGATAAAAAGAACATTCTTAGCACTGTGATTGACTTCATCCCCATGATTTCTTCTCCAAAAAACATTTCTTCAGGTTTCACTTTGAGTTGCATAGCCACTAAACTGTAAAAGATTTATATTAGTTTTTATATAATCCTATTTGTGGTTAATTAGATATTTTTAAATACTTGTTCTTTTTTAGATAGTCCTTTAAGTTTTATTATATGTATTCCACTTAATTGCTTCTCAGCACCTAAATATTGACTGCTAGGCCCAAAAATAAGACCAAGTTTGGGGACTAGTATTTATTCATGTGACTTTGGAGAATGAGAGTTCAGGAGTCTAAACAGAAATTGTCAGTGTCTCACATCTTAGCAAAATAAAATTTAATAATGAAACCAATAACACTAAATTTTATAGAAAAAGCTTCTTCTGCCTGGGCTATGGAAATGTTCTGTCATATAATATATTTTATTTAATAGCTTAGACTACATAAAAAATCTAGACAAAATTTTCTATCTTTCAAAGCTTGATGCTTTTTATTAACTCTATAGATAGAATATAGGTTATCTGGATCAAAATGGTTATTTATTCTATTTTTTAAAATTCTATTTCTCTGTGTCACAAAACAAGCTATTGCTTTCACAGAAAATATTTTCATTTAATACATATTCAGGATTTATATTCATAATGCAAAATTGGTAAATATTCTTATATTTCACCATAGTGAGGAAAACACATAAAATTTACATTGTTTTATTTTTTAACTTATAAAAATTAAATGAAGGGCCAGTGCTGTGGCATAGCTGGTAAAGCCACCACCTGTGGTGCTGGCAGCCCATATGAGCACTGTTCCACTTCCAGTCCAGCTTTCTGCTATGGACTGGGAAAGCAGTAGAAAATGGCCCAAGCTCTTGGGCCTCTGCACCCATGTTGGGGACCCAGAAGAAGCTCCTGACTCCTGGCTTTGGATTGGCCTAGCTATGGTTGTGGTGGCCACTTGGAGAGTGAACCAGCGGATGGAAGACCTTCTCTCTCTGCCTCTATGTAGCTCTATTTTTCAAATAAATAAATAAATATTTAAAAAAATTAAATGAGTGATATATACATATATATTGTAAAAGTTAAAACTATGTATAAAAATATCCCTCTTTATTTCATTAAGATTTTTCTTAAAGTTTTATTTATTTATTTAAGAGGCAGAGTTACAGACAGAGAGAACTTCCATACACTGGTTCACTCCCCAAATGGGCTCAATGGCTGGAGCTGGGCCAGGCTGAAGACAGAAGCCAGGAGCAAGGCAACTCCTCTGGGCCTCCCACACATGTGCAGAGGCCCAAGGACTTGGGTCATCCTCCTTTGCTTTCCCAGGCAGAGAGCTGGATTGGAAGAGGAGCAGCGAGGACAAGAACTGGCACCCGTATAGGATGCTGGCGCCACAGGTGGAGATTTAGCTCACTACACCACAATGCTGGCCCCCACATTAAGATTGTACTACAGGGCCAGCACTGTGGTGTAGTGGGTAAAGATTCTAAACCTCCCCTAAAAGTATCTGCTGTTAACAATTTGATAATTTTTAGCTCCAGATATCTTTCTAGAGATAAAATAGCTCTAAGACAAACAGACATATAAGTATTTTATGGCTAAATTAAATAACTCAGTTTTTTATGTAAAGCTTTTATTTAATGAAGACAAATTTCATAGGTACAACTTTAGGAATATAGTGATTTTTCCCCCCATACCTACCCTCCCACCCCCACTCCCAACCCACCTCCTATTCTCTCTTCCATCCCATTCTTCATTAAGATTCATTTTTAATTAGCTTTAAATACAGAAGACCAACTCTATACTAAGTAAAGATTTCAAAAGTTTGCACACACACACACACACACACACATGCACACACACAATGTATAAAGTACTGTTTGAGAACAAGTTTTACAGTTAATTCTCATAGTGCAACCCATTAAGGACAGAGGTCCTACATGGCGAGTAAGTGCACAGTAACTTCTGTTGTTGATTTAACAACTGACACTCTTATTTATGACATCAGTGATCACCTGAGGCTCTCACCATGAGCTGCCAAGGATATGGAAGTCTTCTGTGACAACAAACTGTCAGTGTTCAGACAGGGCCATATAGGCAAAGTAGAAGTTGTCTCTGTGGGGAGCAGCCCGGACTGGACTGAGTTACTGGAATTAAGACTTATTCTATGCATCTGCTCTCCCACAATATGGCGCTGGGAGAGAAGTAAACAGCTTCCGCACAGCTGCCTCCAGTTCAACCAATAAACTGTAGGACTTGCTACTGATTGGAGGAGAGCAGCGTACTCGGCGTGTGGGCAGCCGAGTTGGGATTGGCGGAGGAGGACTATAAAGGAGGAGAGAGACGGCATGCACCAGGAACATCTAAGGGGAACATCTGAGGGAACACCTGTGCAGCCCCCGAGAAAGCCGGCCGGCGGTGTGCCGCTCCCCTGCGGAAGTGGGGAATGTGGCCAGGGGGAACCGCCCTTCCACGGAGGTGGAAGGGATAGTAGCCAACCCGGGAAGAACCAGCAGCAAACCCGGGGAGGGCCGAGCAGACGAAAGAACAGCACAGGGTCCTGTGTCGTTCCTCCACGAAGAGGGGGAGCGACATAATGGTGCCGTGACTCAGATATGAAGCCTAGGCAGGGCTTAGTGTCGTTCCTCCACGAAGAGGGGGAGCGACATAATGGTGCCGTGACTCGGATAGGAAACCTAGGACGGATAGGAAACCTAGGATGGATAGCAAACTTAGGAGGGAAGAAACGGGAAGAACTGGGAAAATATCGGAGAGAGAGACTAGCAAACAGTCTAGGGAAAGACCGGGAAGAAGTGGAAAATTACCGGAGAGAGAGACTAGCAAACAGCCTAGGGAAAAGCCGGACGAAAAAGGTGCCGGAAGAAGCTATTGAAAGCCTAGGCATAGACTCAGATACGGACTACGGGGGGAAGCTGGGAGAAATCTCTAAGGTCGAAAGCGAAAGTGAAAGCTAGAACAAACAGACTCGGATGCGGACTGTGGGGAGAGGCCAGGAGAAATGAGGGAGGAATATTGTTGGAAGAAAACTTAGGGAAACATACCGGGTAGAGAAAAGTGTTAGGGAAATTGAAGCCGCGGGGGGCAGGCCAAGGCAGAAACGAAAGCCACTTTGGGATTCTCAAGTTAGCCTGGGAATAAGGGGCGAAAAGTTGAAACCAGAAGCTGAAACGTAAGCCTGGTTGGGATCCGTCTGATTAGCCCGGGGAGCAAAGGACGGGAAGCCAAACCGTGGGGCGGAGACGTATGCTGGGTTGAATTCGTCAGGCTAGCCCGGGGAACTTAGATTGAATGCTAGTGGCGGACACGTAAGCTACGCTGTGTGACTCGCGGAGGCTGCCGCGCGCAGACAGAGCATGCGGGTCTCAAGTACATAGGGAACGTGGGGCTGGCACGAGGCCATGGTTCAGACGCGAAAGGGTTAAGTGCGAGACCGTGGAGTGTGCGCGCAAAGCCGAACCGGGCAGATAAGAGAGGCGTGGCTGAAGTGGCTCAGAGCCGGCGAGGCGCCGAGAAGCAGCCTCGGGGCGGAGCCCGCTGGCAGGGCGAGGCGCCGGGAAGCTGCAGGGATAAGAGAAACAGAAGTTTAGAAGTAAAAGAGAAATAGGAATGTTGGCAGACAGAAGTAAAATGGGAGAGATAGGAATGCCCGGAGATAGAGAAATAGAGAAATAGAAAGGCTTCCCCTCAACATGGCAATGAGAGAGCTTGGATTCAGTCTGCCTGATTAAGTGAGGCGATGAGCACCTGCGGCGGCTAGCAGCTTATGCGCCGCAGGTCACCGAAGACAGGCACGAATTAACATCAGTAAGGCCTCCCCACAATACAACAATTAGGAGGCTTGGATTCGGTCTGCCTGATTAAGGCGGTAAGCACCAGCAAGCAGCTCGACCAGAGTATGAGCTGCAGGTCACCGAAGATAGGCACGAACCAACACTAATAAGTCTCCCCCACAATACAGCAATGAGAAGGCTTGGATTCGGTCTGCCTGATTAAGGCGTTAAGCGCCAGCAGGCGGCTCGACCAGAGTGTGAGCCGCAGGTCACCGAACACAGGCACGCATCAGCGCCTAAAAACCTCCTCACAACATGGCGAAGAGAGGACCCGGATTCGGTTTGCCTGATTGATAGGACTTGTAAGAACCTGTGGCAACTCTAGCAAGTAGAGCAGAGTGTGTGCCACGGGACACCGAAGACAGGCGCGAATCAATGCCAAAAAATAAAAAGAAAGGGGGATCTGTGGGGAGCAGCCCGGACTGGACTGAGTTACTGGAATTAAGACTTATTCTATGCATCTGCTCTCCCACAATATGGCGCTGGGAGAGAAGTAAACAGCTTCCGCACAGCTGCCTCCAGTTCAACCAATAAACTGTAGGACTTGCTACTGATTGGAGGAGAGCAGCGTACTCGGCGTGTGGGCAGCCGAGTTGGGATTGGTGGAGGAGGACTATAAAGGAGGAGAGAGACGGCATGCACCAGGAACATCTAAGGGGAACATCTGAGGGAACACCTGTGCAGCCCCCGAGAAAGCCGGCCGGCGGTGTGCCGCTCCCCTGTGGAAGTGGGGAAAGCGGCCAGGGGGAACCGCCCTTCCACGGAGGTGGAAGGGATAGTAGCCAACCCGGGAAGAACCAGCAGCAAACCCGGGGAGGGCCGAGCAGACGAAAGAACAGCGCAGGGTCCTGTGTCGTTCCTCCACGAAGAGGGGGAGCGACATAATGGTGCCATGACTCGGATATGAAGCCTAGGCAGGGCTTAGTGTCGTTCCTCCACGAAGAGGGGGAGCGACAATCTCCTCCCTTCAGAGAAAAGTATATCCTTTTTTGATGGCCCCTTCTTTCCACTGGGGTCTCATAGAGCTCCTTCATGTAGGATATTTTTTGCCACAGTGTCTTGGCTTTCCATGCCGGAAATGCTCTCATGGGCTTTTCAGCCAGATCTGAATGCCTTAAGGGCTGATTCTGAGGTCAGGGTGTGACTCTGCTATGTGGACTGCTTCCCATGTTGGGCATCCCCTCCTTTTTAATTCCATTATTATTACCAGACACTTGATGCTATTTATATGATCACTTTAACACTTAATCCTATCTATATGTTCACTTTAATACTTAATATGATCACTAACAATTAAGATGGCATTTTATCACCAATTTTAATGGGATTTGGAGTCCCATGACAAGGTTTTAAACTGTACCCTTAGAAGTAAGTCCATAGGGATGTATACAGAACTATATAGCTTTAGTTACATACTTCCACTTCACTCACTTATTCCCCCTATTTATTTTTTACTGAGATCTATTTTCAATTGATTTTATATACATATGATTAACTCTGTTAACTAAAGAGATAACAAATATAACTCAGATTATTTCAATATTCAATTTTTCTACTTAATTTATATTAGAGTTGTTCTCATTCTACAGCATGAAATCTATTTCATGTATGTTTTTGGGAACAGTGACTTAAGACATGCAAATGTGGGACTTTAGTTCCTTGTATGTTAGTTGTTACTTCAGAATTTTGTTTAAAGTGTTAAAAAATGCTTTTAGAAAAATTATTGTATGTACCCCTTGGTAAACCTGCAAAATATTTCGTCAAGGTAATATTATTTGTGAAGCATTGTGTTTCATGAGGAAGATATTCTTATTATATTTGCATTGCATACAAGGGAGAAAGTGACATGGGATCTAAGTTGACACAAGTAGCAAGTGCTCCAAGATATCCACACATCCTGCATAGCACTATGTCAATGCTCTTAACTGTTCTCTACACCTTGCCTTTTAAAATGAAATAGTACATTGATTTTTTTAATTAGATGATAAAAATTTTATATATTTTATAATGTACAACATGAGGTTTATATGTACATATACATACACATTGAGAAAGGGCTGAATCTAGCTAAATAACAAACCCATTACTTTGTACGCTTATCATTTTGTGATTATGGTAAGGATCTTTAAAATCTACTTAGCAGCTTTTCACTCCTTTAAAACAATAAAACTACTGGATCAAGCTATATGTACTTGTAATTTCACTATGTGCTGTCCATCTATCTCCAGAAAGGCAATAACAATTGGCTTTCACACTAAGAATGACTTTTTAAAATTGATATTTCCTTAGCATACCCATCCAAGGGCAGGAATTGACTTTAAACAAAACAGTAATGAAGAACTCATTACAGATCTTCAGTTACTGGTTGTTCGACTGTGTGCCTTAATGACATTGCAAGAGATGACTTAGTAGCTATTACCTAGGAAAGAACATATAAGTACCCTATAAAGTGAAACAGTAACATGTTTTTTCTTACCCAACCCAGATACCCTTATCTATGTTTTTAAATTTTTATAACATTTTTGAATAAACTATCTGTGTGCTTCTGCACACTTATTTTATTCTGCTTCTGTTACAGGAAATAGAAAAGATGATTAAATTGTCAAATGAAAGTGGCAGTAACGGAAAATTGAGTGTATTTTCTAATTACGTCAGACAAAAAATGGCTTCTGGGTAACACTATTTTTTTTTTTGACAGAGTTAGACAGTGAGAGAGAGATATAGAGAGAGACAGAGAGAAATGTCTTCCTTCCGTTGATTCACCCCCAAATGGCCACTACGGTTGGAGCTATGCCGATCCGAAGCCAGGAGCTAGGTGCTTCCTCCTGGTCTCCCATGCAGGTGCAGGGGCCCAAGTACTTGGGCCATCCTCCACTGCCTTCCCAGGCCACAGCAGAGAGCTGGACTGGAAGAGGAGCAACCAGGACTAGAACTGGCACCCATATGGGATGCCGGAACTGCAGGCGGAGGATTAACCAAGTGAGCCATGGCGCTGGCCCCAACACTAATATTCTTAAACCAACATCACTTCTATCAGATCCTTTCTATCATTTAGCTAGTTCGACAGCCAACCTAAAACAGACTGAGCAATTTTGTCATTTAGTTATATATTTTGCTAAAGATTAAAGTATATTTTATAGTTAGGCATTTACTGTATTAGTTAAACTTGATATTTTATAATTTGGTAATAAATTATTTGCATTTCTCTAAAATAAAATTTAATTTGAAATTAAAAGCAGAATTGTATCTGATAATGATGCTTTTTCTGTTTCTATTTGCTGAAGCACTTTGTAGAAAACAGAGGTCAGGTTTCTTTGAACAACAGCTAGTATAAAGTTATGTAATCACAGTGCTTTTTTGAATGGCTTATTTTGACTGACTTTTTTTTCTATTTTTATTCTGAGTCTTTTTTAGGTCAAGTTTCATAAAATATCCTTTTATATACAAATTCCTATTTTAACATTTTTCAAGTTTATTGGCATGAAGCTATTATTATGCTGGTTATTAAAATTATTTAATGGTTTAAATGTCAATTGTATCACAGGTTATCAATTGTTTCTGGATTGAGTCATTCATTTTTAATAGGATCCTGCCTTCCTATACTGTCTCATACCTTAGGGTTGTTTCATTCATCTTCAGCCTCACTCTCTTTCTCTTCTTTTGCAACCATCTATGCATGTTCATTCTGCTATTGAGTTCATCCAGTGAGGTTTTCATTTCACTTACTGTGTTTCTCACATATAAAATTTCAATTTCATTCTAGTATGTATCTTCTATATTTTGTTGGGACTTTGTTTTTTAAGATTTCATTTATTTGAAGGACAGAGTTACAGAGAGAGAGAGAGAAACAGACAGACAGACAGACAGAGAGAGCAATCTTGCATCCAGTGCTTCACTCCTCAAATGTCCACCACTGCTGGGGCTGGGCCAGGGGGAAACCAGAAGCCAGGAACTCCATCAGGGTCTCCAGTCTGAATGGCAAGGCCTCAGGCATTTTGGCCATCTTCTGCTGTTTTTCCAAGAGTATTAGCATGGAGCTGGATGGAAAGTGGAGCCACCAGGAATTGAACTGTGATGGGATGCCGGCATCCAGGCGGCAGCTTAACTACCAGTGGCACAGTGCCAGCCTGAGACTTTCTTTTTAAAAAATTTGTTTGGGGCTGGCATTATGGCATAGCGGGAAAAGCTGAGGCCCCCAATGCCAGCAACCCATATGGACACCAGTTTGTGTCCCACCTGTACCACTTTTAATCCAGCTCACTGCTAATGCACCTGAGAAGGCAGAAGATGGCCCAAGTGCTTGGGCCACTGCCACTCATGCCGCTCCTGGCTCCTGGCTTCAGCCTAGCTTAGTCGTAGCCATTGTGCCTATTTAGGGAGTGAACCAGCAGATGGAAGATTCTCTCGCTCTTGCTCTCTCTTTCGTTTTCTCTTTCTCTGTGTGTGTGTGTGTTTGTGTGTGCGCACATGTCTCATAAACTCTGCCTTTCATTTATATAAATAAATCTTGAAAAAACATTATTTTCTTAAAAAAATGCCTTACCTGCTATTCCATGAAGCATTTTTAAGAAACCTTTCGTTTAATGAGTACAAATTTCATAAATACAACTTTAAGAATACAGTGATTCATTTGAAGCATTTTTATAACAGCTGTAATAAAATCTTTACTAGATAACTCTACCATTTCAGTCATCATAGCACTACCATCCATTGTCTTTTTAAATGTGATTTTAGTGGTTCTAGGTGTCACCAGGGATTTACAAATATATTCTTGATTTTTAGGGGATTCAGGATTCTATTTCAATATTTTATCAGATAATCACTCTGGTTAGGCTTAGCATGTAGGTCCTAGTCTACATTTGAGGGTTGTGAATCGAATGACAACTTAATTTGCAGAGCTTTTATCGTGTTCTTCTTGTCTATTTCCACCTTGCAATTCAGTTCTTGAATCCTATAATATAATAAGTCAATTTTACATGTGGGTTGCTCAAGGGTCTCTGTTTAAGACTTCAAGTAGAAATTGAGAGAATCCCTTTCTATTGATCATTCCTCTCTGAAACCCTTCCACCACTCTGTAGTTCAGAAGGTGAGAGACTCCATCTGCCACCATCATGAGGAGAACATGACGTCCAGACTCCCCTCTCCATCTCTTCTGACAACACAGCAGGGGGCACTGTGGGGAGGGTGGGCATCCATCATGTATGACTAAAATAGGATGGGTATTTGAAAAAAAGTTTTTGTTGCTGAAGGATGTCCTACTCCTGGTCTTTTGTTTGAGAAGTCAAGCTTTTCTTTGGACTTTTTTAGTTTGTGGCTGTTTGGTGTTCCACACTAATTCAGTGCTCAGTCAGGATATATAGAATAACTTTTAAAAGAAAGGAAGGAAAAGAAAAACAAAGAACTATCATATCTCAGGACCTGAGTTTCTCTGGCCAATCCAGCTTCCTCTTTCCACATTTCAGGGTCCTTTTATGATTATCTGTTCTGTTTTGGCCACAATTTTAGTTGCTTTTTATCAGGGAGGAACAGGAAGAAATGAATCTATCCCATCATATTACAGAATGAGAAGTGCAGTATGTAGGCTTTTGATTCAGACCTTGCCCACTTAGCACAATGCTTTTGAGTTTTATTCATGTTGTAATATGTATCCAAGTTCTTGCTTCTATGAAGAGATTTATTTTACAGTTCATCTTCATCTTCAAAAATTACTTATTATCCCTATGGCATAAGATCACTCCTTTATTACCTTACTTTTGTTCCCCAATCTTTGTTGATATTCTAAGGATATCATTTTGTAAAAATATTTGAATATATTTCATTCAGTATTTCTATGTGCTTGTACTTGGTGGAAGTATATAAGGGTTGAAGATGATTTGAATCAGTTCAGTATAACAAGATTTAAACTGTATCACACCCTTGTTATAATATGGCAAATTAAATATACATAATTACATTTTATAGAAAAATTTTGTCCTTTACTTCAATTAATCTACACTACAGTGATGTGAGATGGAAGTATGCAGAGTAGGTTTTTTATGGCCAATTTTCTGGGAAAGTAGCTATCAGCAGTCTTTGGGCAATTTTGATTAGGTACTTAATAAGAATGTGAAAAGATAAGACATAATCCAGATCTCATGCTTCTTCCTTCATATTCTTTTTGCTTCGATTTACTGCTAAATAAAACATAACTTTGCCAAATTAAACTCTGAACACCATGCGTAGAAGTAGATATGTAAAATTTCAATATAAAAAAGAACAAAGGAAGTTTAATTTATTGGGAATACAATAGCTAGTTGAAATCTCTATTAAGATACTCTTGAAGAAGTATATTATCACATTTGACTTTATAATTTTACTAATTAAAATTTCACTAACTGTATTGTACAATCAGCTTCATATTAAAGTTATTTATATAAGGATACATATTCCTCTCAAACTATTTTTAGCTTTCATCTTTTATGACTTTTTTATATGAAAACATCCTTGGAAGCACAATTTCTAAAATAGAACAGTTGGTGCCTTGCTGGCAAAACATGTAGACATGGAAAAGACCCATAGATAAATGTCATCCAATAATTAACAAATAGATTTGGAAAACGTGATTTGCAGAATTCAAATACAGTATAGTACGAAATGTCAATAAGGAAACAACTAGACACCAGAAATAACATATCTAGTGTATGGTTTTGTATATGTCTTTGTTTTAACATATTTTGTAAAGATATTATTATGAAAGAGATACAGAGAGGGTGAGACAGAGAGACAGGTCTTGGGTACAGAGGCCAAGGACTTGGCCATCTTCTACTGCTTTCTCAGGCCATAAGCAGAAAGCCAGATCAGAAGTGGGTAGCACCGATGTGGGAGACCCAGAAGACCTGGCTTTGGCCTGGTCCAGCCCCAGCCGTTGTGGCTATTTGGGGAGTATACCAGTAGATGGAAGACCTCTCTGTGTCTCTCCCTCTCTCTCTCTCTAACTCTGCCTTTCAAATAAATAAATCTCTAAACAGAAAAAAAAAATTACAGCACTCACTCCTCTGTGTTTTCATAGTATGTTCTTCATGTTATGCCTGAAATTCTTGGTTTTCTGATTGGCTCTCCCCACCAGTTCTGATTTGCTTGTAAGTAGAGGCCATTTGTAGTTTCAGGAACTAATATGGTGCCACAGAGAGTAGATTTAGCAAATGTATTCACAATTTGTTCAAATTAACGCTTCAAGATGAATTCTAACATGCAAATAGACATCGTATATGATGTCTTCTTCAGTTCTTCACAAGCAGCTTATGTCAGGATAGAGATATTTTCCTGGATTCTGAAAGCCTACATTATACACACACACACACACACACACACACACACACACATATACAATAGAAGACTAATACAGGAAAGGATTCTTTAAGCGATTTTGTTTTTCACTATTTTAAAGGTTTATTTTTCATAAAGGCATTCACCCTTTCCATATTAATAAAATGTTATTTTAAATAAGATTCAGTATTTATTTGAAAAGCAAAGTAATAGACACACACACACACACATACACACACACACACACAGAGAGAGAGAGAGAGAAATCTTCAATGCACTGGTTCACTCCTCAAATGGCCTCAATATCCAGGGTTGGTCCAGGCTGAATCCAAGAGCCTGGAACTCCATCTGAGTCTCCCACATGACAAGGACCCAAGTACTTGGGCCATCTTCCATTGCACTCTCAAGCAGGGAGCTAGATCAGAAGCTGAACAGCTGGGACTTGAATCAGCACTGTGATATTGGTTGCTGGTGTCGCAAGCAGCAACTTAACCCACTGTGCCACAATGCCAGCTCCTGGATGCATCTTATACCTTTAAATTTTTATTTATTTAAAAGGGGGAGAGAAAGAGAGAGAGAAAGGGGGACAAACACAATCTCTCTCTCTCTCTCTCTCTCTCACACACAGAGAGAGAGAGAGAGAGAGAGAGTCTTCCACCTGTTGGTTCACTCCCCAAATGCCTACCAGCAAAAGGAAGGGCTGGGGAGAGGGAAGGCCAAACTCAAGAGCCAGGAACTAACTAAATCTATGTCTCCCTGGGAGCAAGAACCCAAGGATTTCAACCATCATCTGCTGTTTCCCAGAGAGTGCATTAACAGAAAACTGGATTCGGAATTGTAGCTGGGTCTCGAACCCAGGTACTCCAATATGGGATGCAGGTGCCCCAAGTGGCCTCTTACACTGAGTCAAATGCCCATCCCCACCCATCTTATGATGATGAAGAAAGGCACAAAACAGAAAAGCTCATGGCTTTTGAGACACAATGATATGTCTAATTCATTAGTATTCCTTAACTAATCTGGTGGGTCATTAGATTAGCAATCCTCACTTGGAAAGGATATGGGAAGCTAAGCAAATGTGAATCTTAGAAGCTATTGCCTATAATAAAAGGGGCGAAAGAAATCCCTCCCCACCCCCTTCTCGGCATGCTTAGGCACATTGTTGCTTCCAGTGGAGATGAAAAAAAAAAAGTTAAAATGTCAAATTAAATAAAAATTTAAAAATCTCAGGCTTTCAGAAGCCCAGTTTGAAATTGTCATTCTGCTCCTCTTCTTTCAGGCACATGGTAAATTGGCACTACCCTGCATCCTTAAAGTATGGTATGACTACGTGACTTCCCTTACTCAAAGACCAGGACAACAGATGTTTCTCTACTTTAAGTGGAATCTTTATAAGCCATTACATAATTCTCCCACAATCTCTCATTTGAGAGACCATGGAAACACTTCAGTTTGGAGCATCTGTCAGCCTGTTTCCCTGCCTATGATGTGCTGGTAACCGGCATTGACCTCAACAGCAGTTAAACTTTATTTCTGTTTGAGCTCCTGAGATTCTAGCTCGCACTTCCTGATTTAATGTAAACACCATCTATAGATAATGTGATAGCATGGATGGATCACCTCATGAAAACTGGATAGTTTTTACTAAATGTATTATCTCTTGCGGCTGGCCTTATGACAAAGTGGGTTAAGCCCACTTCAGATGCTGGCATCCCATACTGTAGTGCCAGTTCAAGTCCTGGTTGATTTACCTCTGATTCAGCTTCCTGCTCGAGTGTCTAGGAAAGCCCAGAGTACTTGGGCCCCTGCCACTCATGTGGAAAACCAGGGTGGAATTCCAGGCTCCTGGCTTTGGGTTGGCCCAGATCTGGCCATTGCATCCATTTGGGGAGTAAACCGAAAGATAGATCTCTGTCCAGCCCTCTGTCTCTGTCATTCAGCCCTTCAAATAAGTAAATATATGAATAAAAACAAATAATTTTTACAAAACCTTAGCTTCATTTTGGAGGCATCCATCAATCACATTGACATGATTTTACAACTTAGTTAACGGGGGCTGGCACTGTGGTGCAGTGGGTTAAAGCCCTGGCCTGAAGCGCCAGCATCCCACATCAGCGACGGTTCTAGTCCCAGCTGCTCCTTTTCTGATCCAGCTCTCTGCTATCGCCTGGGAAAGCAGTAGAAGATGGACCAAGTCCTTGGGCCCCTGCACCCATGTGGGAGACCTGGAGGAAGCTCTCGGCTCCTGGCTTCGGATCGGTGCAGCTCCAGCCCATTGTGGCCATCTGGGGAGTGAATCAGCGGATGGAAGACCTCTTTCTCAATCGCTACATCTCTCTGTAACTGTTTCAAATAAATAAAATAAACCTTTAAAAAATTAGTTAATAATTTTGTTGTGAGTCTCATTGATGTGCTGTGTACTAACTCCTACAAGAACCTCCACAAATTGTGTAGTTGTTTTGTCAGTTGAACGGAAGAAATTTCCTCAGAAATAAATATTTGAAGATCTATTTACAACCTTTTATTGCTTCCTTAAGTACAATTAAGTAGAGGCATTTGTATGGGGATATAGCCTTCCCTAGTTTGTCGCTGAATTTGTGTAAACATAGTCCACGAGATAATATAAGGGAAAAAAATAGTCAAACTTGATGAGAGGAAAATGAAGAATTACATGTATATGATATATTTTAATATATTAGAATGATATTAGAGATTCAATGTATAAGCAATTCATCATGGTCTGTAAAAATTCTTGCGTGGAAATAGCTCAATTATATATTCTAAAAAGCAATCTACAGCATTTCAAGTACGTGGGATGCTTTCTAATTTTCTTTAATTTGAAAAGAAGAATTAGCATGTAAATAGGTAATTAAGAAAATGCGTAAAGGCTATGATAGAAACTAATATATTTAGAATAAGAATAAAAGTATAGTTTCTTATTTCTTGCAGCACAGAAAAACAACTAGGATAGAACATCCATATATCTGAAAAATAAATCTTGAGGCAGTGAATCATGCAAGTTATGTTTCCTTACAGTTTACAATTTCCTTTTGAAAACCAAGTGAAAAAATTCAGTGATACCTTCAAAATCTTGGTGAGATTGAATGTATATTTGATGTGTAAAAAACAGTTACACTGAGAGGCAGAGGTATGTGACTGGCTGTTTCATTCACTCACTAGTTTTGCAGGACTTGTGATTCACATCTGTCATTCAGCTGTACTTGAATTTATTGCTTGTCAAGAATGCTCAGATAGCCAAAACCATAACTATTAAATCTGCTAGATACCGTACGACTAAAGATAATAGCATACTATTTGTGGTTTATTCCAGGAATGAGAGAGATTTCAGAGTGATTGCAGAATTGATGGTAATTGCAGAGGATGCTGTAAGTAAGGCCAGAAAAGAAGTTTGGAGCTAGAGTATAATGGACTTTGAATGTCACAATGATGCTGTTGTTTGTTGGGGAGTCAGTTATTTTTAGTTTATGTTATTTTGTGTGTCTATTTGTTTGCTTTTCAATATAGAAGTGGTATGATCTAGTAGTCTGAAAAACAGGATACCTGAGTTTGGAGAATTGGGAGTCAGAGATACTATGCTAAGCACCAAATCAAAATAGCCTATGAGGAAAAACCACAGAAGTGTTACATCAGAAGAGGCATGCAAGAATCCTCTCGACTGATAGTGATGTTTTATATCTTGATAGAAATTTGTATCTCTTTTATATCTTTATCTCTTTTTATCTTTATCTCTTTTTTATCTTTAGTGAGGTTACACAATGTAAGCTTTTCGCAAAACTAATGGCACAGTGTACTTCACTGTATGAATTTTTCCTCTAAGAATGTAAGATCTGGGGGCCGGTGCTGTGGTGCAGCAGGTTGACGCCCTGGCCTGGAGCGCCAGCATCCCACATGGGCACTGGTTCTAGTCCCGGCTGCTCTACTTCTGATCCAGCTCTCTGCTATGGCCTGGGAAAGCGGTGGACAGTCCAAGTCCTTGGGCCCCTGCACTGATGTAGGAGACCCGGAAGAAGCTCCTGGATCCTGGCTTCGGATCAGCACAGCTCCAGCCACTGCAGCCAATTGGGGAGTGAACCAACGGATGGAAGACCTCTCTCTCTCTCTCTCTCTCTCTCTCTCTCTCTCTGCCTCTCCTCTCTCTGTGTAGCTCTGATTTTCAGATAAATAAATGAATCTTTAAAAAAAAAAGAATCTAAGATCTGAAAACAAATATTGAACAAAAGGTATATATTCTGACGTGTTAAGAGATAAAGTCTAAGTCATGTATTAATTAACTTATGCTCTTGATGAAATAGGAGGGGGACTGGGATACAGTGGTTTCTGATTATTCTAGAACAAAAATAAGTAATTGCAGAACATTGACATTTAGGTAATAAAAGCACTCCTGGCAGAAAAATAAGAGGAAAAGATTCAGAGACTTCAATATAGTCTTCGTTTCTGTGCATTAAGGTATTCCTTTGGAATATTCCAATTTCCTTTATTCTGAGCAAATATTATGCCTTTAAAATGTCCTATGTCTGGATCCAGTGCTGTGACACAGCAGGTCAAAGCCCCTGCCTGCAGCACCGTCATAAGTCCAGACTGCCCCTCTTCCCATCCAGCTTCCTGCTAGTGCGTCTGGGAAAGCAGTGGAAGATGGCCCAAGACATTGGGCCCCTGCACCCACGTCGGAGACCCAAAATAAGCTTCTGGTTCCTAGCCTCAGACTGGCTCAGTTCCGTCCATTGCAGCCATTTGGGGAGTGAAGCAGCAGATGGAAGACCTCTCTCTCCTTTCTACTTCTCTCTGTAACTCTTTCAAATAAATTAGATCTTTTTTTAAAAAAAAAGTTCTTATGCCTTATAAAACATAATATTTGATCATCTGTTTTGCTGCAATTTGTGGTGGGACAAGAAAAAAGTATGGATCAATTGGCTGGTTCATTAGAATATTTTTATTTGATATATTTCAAATATATAAAATGTTGCTCTGATATACATGAGTACATAGTGGAATGATTAGTATAGTTAAGCAAATGACCATATCCATCATCTTACATAGTTTTTCTGTATTTAAAGTACAAGAGCCTATAATCTACTCTTTCAAAAAATTTTAAATATACAATAAAATACTATTAATAATTCCAATGCTGTACATTAGATCTTGCCTTTTACAGCAACATAGGTGAACCTAGAGGAGGTAATGCTAATTCAACTAAGCAGACACAGAAAGAAAATTATTACATAATCTCACATATGGAAAAAATTATGAATGCATCAGAATATTTTTATATTTTGCATAGTTTATACATTGCATAGATGTTATCATCTTTGCTAGAATAATTCTTTGAAACCAAACCAATTTCAAACATTTAGAAATGTGTATTCTTTGGGGTTAATGACCACTTTATGAAAATATCATAAAGACTATATATTAAGCAAATCCTAGCCACTGATTGTCATACAGAATGAATTCATTTGAGACTAGGATTAGTACAGGGAGTATTAAAAGGCAATTACCAAAAAGTTACACTCATAAGCTGAGTGTCATCATGTGCTGGGCTTATAGAGATTGAGACATTTACATTTCAAAGTGTCAGCATTATGCGTATCTCTAGAAAAAAATGTTGAGTATCTCTGTTCCTAATATTGAACATGTAGAATGTACATAAATTATACTATACTTTATACATTTTAGACCATATTGTTGCAATCCTAAAAAGTATTACTGCCACTCTATGTGGGTTTCTTTGGAATGGATTCAAATATTTCAGGTAGAATTTCAAAAAACATTAGCTCTGACCTTCTTCATTCTATTCTCTAAAAAGCTGAAATGTTTCATCTGCTGATTTTAAGCTGTTGATCCTCTTTCAAAAATCCCAAAGGAAACATATGGCAAAATTACATCGTATAAGCTTTCCACTTCATCACCTCATCAGAAACTGAAACAGAACATTAGGAATTCAGCCAAAAGTTGCCATCCAAAGGCCACACTTTCTGTATGCTGACTCAACTCCAGCATTAATTATGGGAGCATATGATGGTTACTGATATATCTTTGGAACATCCAGCAATTGCATGAGAAAATATAGTAAATTATCCTTGTCAAATTTAGAGCAGGTATGCAAATCTTTTTCAAAGGGAAAATGGAAGTGAATTAAGGAGAAACATCCTCTAATCATACTCAGATTGAACTTTCAAATACACACTGACACCATTAAAAAGTCAACTGAATAATATTTGATGACTTTGTTTCATTGGAACTTTAAAAATACAGTCGGCATTTTATTTAGGAAGTGTTTAGTCATCAGTTAGTTCAGATCTTCTAATCACAACAGTTATTAATTGTATTAAGGCATTAGTTGTATGGATTTAAACAATGTCTACTGAAAGTGAATATAAACACACTGTAAAGAATATTTTATTTAAATATAATGGAAATAATTGGAAAATTACAAGCCGATAGTTAGCTATAATTATTTCCTTATTACTGAAAAGTCAAGGACAAGTGAACTAAGGAGAATATTAACACAGCCATAGCAATAAAACTAGGTAATGTTTAATAATGTGTTTTCCAGATTTCTAAGTTCCCTTTTATTTCCTTTCTCTGAGTTTTTCTTTCTTTTTTTTTCTTTTTTTTTTCTTTTTCACTCTCCAAATGGCTGCAATGTACAGAGCTGGACCAATCCAAAGCCAGGAAATAGGAGCTTCTCATGGGTCTCCCACGCAGGTGCAGGGGCCCAAACACTTGGGCCACCTTCCATTGCGTTTCCAGGCCATAGCAGAAACTAGATCGGAAGTGGAGCAGCAGGGACTGGAACCGGTACCCATATACCCATATAGGATGCTGGCACCACAGGCCGTGGCTTTTCCTGCTATGCCACAGTGCCGGGCCCTCTATGTTTTTCTTTTAAAGTTTCTATTACTCTCTTCATTATATTCATGCTTCCTTTATCCTCATGCATTCTGGGTCTTTTGGTATGTTTTTTTCTTGGTTATAAGTTATAATTTCCTGTTACATATAAGCTTAATAATTCTTGATTGAGTGTTAGAAACTATGAAGATAAACATCGTCAAAAATCTAGATTTTGTTTTCTGGAAAGAATATTGAACATGAATTTGGACATTTGTGTACTCGCATATTTGTTGAGATATTTTTCTAAGCTTTGTTAGGATGAGTCTAAGTTAGCTTTTATTCTAGGGCTAGCACATCCTTCCTCTTATAATGTGGCCTTTCTGGGGTCTCGGCTGAATCCTCAGGATAACTGACAAGGCTACAGTATGTTACCAATTTCTCGACCTCATGTGAATTTTGGGAACTGTTTAGTTTAAAGCTCTCTGATAGCTGTCCTTTGTCGAAAGATGTGGACTCTCATGTCATGCATATGGCACATACACACTCGACAGGATCCCACTTCCGATATATAAGCCTCGCCCAGTGCCAAACTGCCCTTGCTCTCCGCTATGTTCCACAAATTTCAACCTTGTCAGTCTTCCATACTCTTAGTCTGGGATCACCGTCCTTCTCTCATTCTGGTAACTGCCTCCAGGTAGAAATATGGGACTACTGTAGGGATTATTCTGTTACTTTCTTCATTTCAGAGTCCCTGCACTACTAGCTCTCCAAATCTGAGTTCTTTCACATATTTTATTCATTTTTCAAGGTGTACATGGAAGAGAAATAATTTTATTATCAGTTATTCTGTGATGGTCATAAGTAGAAATGATCCATCTGTGATTCTTAAAATTTCCTAGAGAATTCAGATGCGCATTCAAAGTTGAGGACACAGCTAAATTAACTCAGCTTAAGAGTACACAAAACCACCTTATATAAAATAGATATACAATATATACTCAAATTATCTATAAATTCCTAGAGGCATTTCTTCACTTGAACCTCTACTATTCCATAGTCCATTTAGTGTTCAATTAATATATTACTTAATACACAGGTAACCTAATTTCTATTAGAATACATATCAAGTTTAGTTATAATTTATTCTTTCATTTACATAAGATCAAGGTTGCATTTATGCCACAATGGCAGAGTGAGCAGTTGAGACAGAGACCACATGATATGCAAAGTCTAGAATGTTTATTGTGTGGTCCTTTACAGAAAAAAAAAATTGCCAAACTCTGCTTTGAATGTATCTATTTGAGTTCTGTTCTGTTCGATAGAGTATAAGCAATGATCCTAAAAATACAATACTTTCAGCATTTATTATTTAGAATACAACAGCATACTAAACATGTGTGGGGTATCAGTGGCCCAGCTTCTCCTGAAGGAAACACAAGTGTGAAAGGAGATAAGGAACAAACAATAAAAATTTTCACTGGGTGTTAGGAGTAATCATTCAATTTCTTCCAATATTCCTCATTTTAATCACCTCTTCATCTGTGGGTCAGAGGAAGTATTTATGAAGTTAAAGCTTGTGTGTACATATTTACCTTGTACACATAGCAGCATAATACCTAATATTTGTAAATGACGTATGTAAAATAAGTCCAAATTAGGTAAAATAACAAAGATAACATATGCTAATAAAAAAGCAATGACCAAAGCTAAAATGATTATGTATAACACAATCAGTGTGTCTACTGGCTGTACTTTGACTTAGAGGTAAAAGAGCTTGAGCTTCTACAATCTGTTAACCCTGCGATATGTTAGTAAGGAACCAAGTTTAAGGATGACTGTAAGCAATCTCACAAAGATTGTATTCACTAATGGTCGAAAATATGTGTACTGTATTATCAAAATACTATTTTACTTTTTTACCCTCTGTAAATCTGCAAGAAATACTGAACTGCTGAAAACATTTGAAACAAAATATATATTTCATCAGAATTATTTTAAGATAAAACTCAATTCTGTAGATCATTTAAAAACTTTCAATAAATTTTCTCTTCTTCCTGATGGCATTTAAAAATCAAATTTCTATTTTCAGTAATATTGGAATGAAAACATATCTGATTGACAGCAAATTAAATCATATGGTAACAGACTTTCAGATATCCTTGTGATAATGAGCCTAATAAAGTAATCAGGTCACCGCTAGGAATATAAAATTACAATTTATAATAAGAAACTGCAAATATATATTCATTGTGTATTTGCATTTTAATATAGCTAATTATTATTATATTCCTTAAGTTTTACTTGAGTTATTCAGTATCAGTGACTGCATTATTCCCTCTGTAGAAATGGTCTTAAATTTGTTTTGGTTCTTAAAGAAGTTGCTGTGGACATACTAAACTTGCTGATTAATAAAAATCTACTGTGCACTTGGTAATGAGGTCAGCCATAGAGATATATTATTTAACAGGACATATGTATTGCCTAATTACATGGAGTATGAAGTCTGTACTTTTTACTGATCTCAAGGCTGTGGAGACCTTCGATCCCAATCTTTGCCACACTTTCCAGAGTCCCTGTTAGGAAAGGAAGTGGAGGTGGTAATACAGAGATCTCCACCCACCATCATACACTACTGCCATTTGTTCTACTGTATTCAAAAGTAAAAATTTTTCCCTGCTTTTAATGAAAATTTGGAAATCCTATGATTCAACACAAGGGACATTTTCATCCAGTTTTACAGTCTCTGCCTTAATTACAAACTCTATGAAGTGAAATGTGAGAAAACTGTAAACAGCTCAGTTTTATGATAACATGATGTGTTTAGAAAAATAATATTTATGTCATACTGACCTCTATCTTTCAGTGAAGTTACATAGATACAACAACAGTGAACTGATAAAATATCAATTTCGCAGTCCAAGTATCTTGTTTCCTACAAACACATATCTTCATTGCAAGCCATTTCTGAAACTTTTCTAAATTTAAATGAAGAGAAGGTCTGGTTTCCAAATTCAGTACCTCTCTGGGAAGACTATCAAATACAGAACAACAGAAGAAGGCACTCAACAAATAACATATATTAGTAATTTTTATATATGCTATGGTTTTAAAAATACTTTGCACATGAACACTATTTCTCAGAAAATTCCTTTCCTGCAATGCATTTTTCTCTTACAATAATCCTACAAACATCTACACATCTCCTCTTTTCATTGACTCATTCTTATTTTTTTTTCAATAACATTCACAAAATTCTAAGAAAAGATTGGTTTGAAAATTAAAATTGTACAACTACTGCTAACTCAACTGAAGGCAAGGTACTTGGGTGCAATGCCTGCTGTAAATAACTTCCTCAATTTTAGGAAAATAGAAGTTTCAGCTCCTTTAGCTGTCTACAGAAGAATTTCTCCTGAAAGCCTTTCCACTCTATGTTCCTCCACCATAAGACACTTGAGAAAGAAGACTGCAATGCAACTTTCCAGTCACTCTGTAAAAACCTGGATTTCTTCTAATGAAATACAACATATTCTTATTGCAAATAACAGCTTATGGAGCAATAGTTTCACTAGATAGAAATCTAAAATTAAATTACCACCCAATGTCACATATTACTTATTGCCTGATGAAAATGCATTAATTTGGGTTTGAGTAACATTTATTGAAATGAAACAAGGAAAAGGAAGTGTGGTTATAATATTGTCTTCAAAATTTTTATTGTGATTCATTATAAAAGCTTTTAAATTATTAAATGTGAGGCCAGAATTTGTAAACATATTTTATAAAATGATATATTCCACATAAAGTTACATGTCCTAAACTTCTACTTTTAAAGGTTTTAAAATTTTACAATCTGTCTTCCATCACACCCCTGGCAGAATAAGTAAACTGACTTTTATCTAATGCAATACAGTTTACTGTCCTATTTTTCTTCATACTTTAAAATACTACCTGACTTTAGAGTCCATAGAGATGGTACTTCAAATTTTCAGATTTTATTCTCTATCATATGACATAATGAAATTGCAACATTTTATGTCATGCAACCTAAACATTTCATATTAGGAATACTAGTGGGTACAGTAAATTCAAATATTTGACTTATAAGTAACATGCTTTGGGCCAGAAAATATTTACATGGGGTCAGCAGTGTAGCACAGGAGGTTAATCTCCCACCTGAGGCACCAGTATCCCATATGGGCTCAGGTTCCAGTCCTGGCTGCTGCTCCTGCAATCCAGCTCTCTGCTATGGCCTGGGAAAGCAGTAGAAATCCTTGGGCCTCTGCACCCACGTGGCAGACCCGGAAGAAGCTCCTAGCTCCTGGCTCCTGGCTCCATCCCCAGCTGTTGCAGCCATGTGGGGAGTGAACCAGCAGATGGAATAACTGTCTCTGTCTCTTCCTCTCACTGTCTGTAACTTTACCTCTCAAATAAATAAATCTTTAAAAAAATTACGTATTTCCCCAAAACTTTCAAAACTACCCTTTATGAAGTAAAAAAAAAAAAAAAGAGAAAAAAATCAAGAAAATATGATTACCAAAGTGCAGAAATAAAAATTTATGTAAAGGATAAGATCATTAAGATAAAAAAATTCATACTAAAAATTCAAATGCCATTAACTTTCTAAATCTTTAAAACGTATTACTCAGGGTGGGCATTTGGCCCAACAGTTAAAATGCACCCTGGGAGGCAGAAGGTGATAGCTAAAGTACTTGAGTCCCTGCTACCCATGTGGGAGACCTGAATTGAATTGCTGAGCTTGGGTGACAGTGATGCAGTGGTGTAACTGATGAGAAGCATAAATATTTAAAAGATGCTTAGAGGTATAAATAAAAGGAATTGTATCCAGACCAAATATAAAAAGGAGAAATTGAAGACATCTTTTGAATTTTCAATTTTCCAAAGCAGCACCTAAGTTAACTATTCCTGATAAGTTGGAACTGACTTTTTAAGTGCTGGGCCAGTTCACTGTATGCAAATTTCTGCCAGAACAATTACTGTTGTAGAAGAGTGCTATTTTGTCAAAATATCTTAACTGCTTAGCATATATGAGATGTGGCCATATGTTTTAAGGAGAGTTTCACAAATCACAGGTACCTCATTACTCTATTTCCCTTTCTTCATGTCTCCATACAGGGGCTTGGAGGGGTTCAGCAGTTGATAAAGGGAAAAGATAAGACCACGGTAAGGTAACACACTCAAGTTTTGTTTAGATGATGCTTTGACAGGTTTCTGCATGGGGGAAGTCCCTCACAGTCTCAGATTGTCCAGCGGCTAAGGCACAGTGGCCCCATTTTCCAGAAGGTGAGAAGGGCAACCCCTGAGAGGGGAAGGGAGGTCAAAGCTTACATAGCTAGGTAATATCACTCAGTCACCTTCATAATGCTCACCAAGCGGGCATCCAACTGTTTTGTGGTTGTTTGTTCCTTCCCTACAGAACATGCAGAACAATGGCTAAAATCAGCCTAGAACAGGGTGAACATAGAGCTGAAAATCTGGATTTAACACGACAGCTGCAATCTAAGTCAGGAAACTTAACTGTCATGAGGGCTGAAGTCATTCAACAGGGCTTGAAAGAGAAAAATACAAGCAATTCAGAACACGATTATTTTCAATGGAAATAACATTTCATTAGGTATGACAATAATGCCCCAAAATAATGAATACAGATCTGATAGACCAAACATTCTTGCCAGGACTAGTGATGGCAATGGCTTAAAGTGCATCATAGCCAATTTCGAGGCAGTAAGGAGGTGTTGGATACTGTAGCAGTGATTCAGGGAAGTTGTTACACTGCATTTTCAGTTTGACATTCAGTATAATTACATAGGGAACTTCGTGTGTGCACACTGTCTACATAACAAGCTGGAAAATAACTGGAATCAGTTATGAATGGGGTGAACTTGAGCAAGCAAATCTGGGACAAAGTAATTCCCTGAAATCTAGGATGGGCTAAAAAAAAATGCCCTCTGGAATCCAGTAGAAGGTGTGTACCCAGGAAATGGCATTCGCTGGACAACCACTAAAACTGAACTTAAAAGAGCAAACACATTACAGAACAAATGAATTTGGAAAAAGAAAAGATTGGTACGGTAAGAATGACAACTTCATTGCCATCATGGAAACTCCATACAATGGGAACATAGATGAGAGATCATCATGCAATATTAGAAATAATCAGAATCATGGACATAGGAATTCTGAGGCATGGAATGAAACTGATAAAATACAAATAAACTGTCTTGATATATCAAACTTTCACATTCCTGACACACAATGTAAATTATTGGTATCTACTAAAATGCTGTAACACAGGCAACAAATAAGTCTGCTAAAAGAGAAGAGTATAGTAACACAATACCAGTGATGCACATAAGAACAGCAAGTAAAACCCATACATTTTTGCAATTCTCCATCCCGCAAAGAGGGCAGGCAATGAGAAAGAGGTAACTTATCATCAACCAATTGAAGAATTGTGGGACCCTCTTGTATATCAACCTAACCCAAAGATGGGAAAATATCTGTTTCAGAAAATCACTTAACCAAAGCCCACAATTATTTCTAGTCTGGAAAGCAACTGTGATAAGTGATGACAGATACTGAGGTCACAGGCAAACAGAAGGCCATATCCCTGGGACTGATTCTGTGGAATGTGGTGGAATGAGAAGGCCATGCCAAGGTGGCCGCTGGCAAGCAAGCATCAGTTACTCAGGAATGGCTTTGAAACCCACCTGGCAACGGAGCCTGCCTGGCAACTGGCCGTGATTGGATGGTTTCAGAAACTGCCTGGTGACAAGAGCCTGACTGGCAACAGGCTGTGACTGGATGGCTTTGGAAACTGCCTGGCAACAGGCTGTAATTGGTTGGGGCATAGACCACCCCTTGATCAGATTGGCTGGTCTTGGCTATATAAGACATTGTACCAACTGAAATAAAGGAGTCTGCGGGCTGCTTGCCTCAAGCCCGCTTTCACCCGACTCCAGGGGTCTGTGTGGTGACTCCCTGCCTCTTGCCCCCACCATAATCCTCCTCTCAGAAACAAATCCACTGCAACATTGTTGAGAAATCAACTGCAACAGTGGAGGACCAATCCACAGCATTCTATTTCTTTCATGTTGTTCCAAAAATGGAACAGTTACCTGTTCTTCTGTTCAAATGCTACAGCACAAGGTAGAACTGGTTTGCAAAGGGTCCTAAGAGGGAGATGTATTAGGTGAGTGCCCCTGGAGGCAACTTCCCACATTTACTGGATCATTGCGACACTTAACTTGTTAAGGGTCAAGAGACAACGAATAGACACCAATTCATGACTTACAGACAGGAAAATTTCCAATCATAAAGTCCAATGGCAAAAAACAGGTACGTGTCCAGCAGTTATGACACTGCTGGACTGGCAGGTGTGAAGGGGGTACATGGAATCTCAACACATCTCAGGCATTAAGCTTAATTCCTTGGTTCGACCTCTTTCTGATTAACAGACCAACTATGACTTAAAATCTCCCAAATATTGTCAGAACAAGAGGACAAATCCTTCTGGGAGTCTTACGATTCAATTGACAAACATTTGCTTTTACTTTCACCCAGAACTGTGGCATGAACAAGGCCCGTGTTCACTCAGCAAGAGTCATCATAAACAGTGAAGAAAGGCAGTTTACTGTGGCCCAGGTTCAGGGCTTCACATTCCCATGAATGGTGGGAACAGGGGACAGCCATCTCCAAGGACCACATGATCGCACCTGCAGAGTGCGAGTAGAGGGTGCAGGGATATGCAAGGGCCAGTCTCCTGATTTTGGCCACAAGTCTCTCAAAAAGAGAAAGCTTCTAGATACACCACACGTGTTATGTGCAGAACGGGGCATGGTTTCCACCTTCTTCATCCCATTAAGTCTAACTATGAGTTCAGAGCAAGATATGACTTAAATTCCAAGCCCCCCCCCCATAATGTCAGTAGTAAGAGGAAAAATCCCTCTGGTGATCTGATGGCGTGAAGGAGGCCCGTGCTCACCTGGCCCACCCCCAACACATTGCTAGAATATTTTGCTCTTATTTGGAAGTCCATGGGGAGTTAACTCTCAGAGAGATGCATATTTGCTGATTTGACACAACCTCCTTGACTTCCAATATCAGCATATATCAGGCAAAGAAATCAAACCCCACGACAAAGAGCACGTGGAGAATAAGGGAGCTCCCTCTTTCCTCAGAAAATTTGTGCAATAACGTGAGGCACCCTTACCATGCCAGAAACCTGCCAACAGGCCTGTCTCTCGAGACCTAATGGAAGAACCCAAGTTCATCTCACCAGACAGGAGCCCACCAGCATAATTTTCAATGTGCAATCCTCACTGCCGTGACGAATGTCCACAGTCTCTATTTGGGCATAGAAATACGGGTGCTGT
This sequence comes from Oryctolagus cuniculus, assembly GCF_051225735.1. Classification (NCBI taxonomy): domain Eukaryota; kingdom Metazoa; phylum Chordata; class Mammalia; order Lagomorpha; family Leporidae; genus Oryctolagus; species Oryctolagus cuniculus. Next base: position 13,287,879 of record NC_142888.1, read on the forward strand.
TTCAAAACAGAAATCAATGGACGGCTTCAGCAGCAGGGGCGCAGCAGGTAAGCGCCAGGACACGAGTCGTGCCATCACATAACAGTCAAGCTCAATGTCCAAGGTGCAGGGAGAAGGACCAAATAACTAAAGGAAGGCCATGGACGCAGAATGCAGTCAAGGCTAGTGCACACCAACAGCTGTCACATTTGCAAAGCCCTCAGACAAGGCACAGCCCTTTGCCTTACACAAGACCCATCTGGCTAGGCGTGTGTTCACACAGGGCATCACATACAGCAGAACGTTCTGACAGGGAGCACGCATGGGGTAACCCAACAGCAGTATTTTAGGTGACTGTAACCAAATGCCATCGAAACCAGGCAAGCCTCTAGCTATTCAGTTCAGAGACAGAAAATGGGGTAGCACAATCATTGTCAATAAAGGCACAAGAGAGAGAGGAAGTGTCGCACACATGAACCCCACCCCTCCGGTGGAGATACAACTAGACCAGCAGAATACGCCATGAACCCTGGACCCAGTGACGCCACACTGGACAGTCATTTTAACAGGGCTGAGATGTCCAAAGGCCACACCCAACCTGAAGGCCAGGCCTGGGAGTGCTTCTAAGGACGACAATCCACAGATACCCCTTTCTGGGCCATGTGATTCCATCAGAGGGACACTCTTCCTGGCCCTTCTGCACACTGCAGTCCATGATGGAATTTGTCTCCAAAGGGTTCAGAGTGCACTAAGTACTAGGAGACTTCACTCAGACCTGCATAAAACTCCATCTCCCAGACACACCCCCGTCATTGTCAGCATGCTTGGACTGTGCAGGGGGAAGCTGTGCTGGCAGGCTCCCACCTTAGCTGCATCGTTGCTCCACAGGCCCTCGTAGGTGTCCAGGAACGTACCCCCGACCACAAGCCACGACTACTCAGACTAGAGAATTTGCAATCAGGCAATCCTCTGGCACAGAGGGGCACCAGTTCTCCTACAACACAACACTGAGTAGGAAAGGGCCTGAAACAGCTGAGAGTGCTGCCAGGAAGTTCAGTGCTCCTTGGCCAGTGGCAGCTCCTGCATTGACGCCCATTCCGTTAACTGCAGAAGGTAAGGGCCATGTGAAATGCCTGGAGACGTGGGAGAGACAGAGTCAGCTCCACAAAAGAAAGGTTGATCTACTGGCAATCATGGCCATACAGTCATCTGTGTCCCGTGCATGTGATGAACGCAGTCAAAAGTGTGACTGGGGTGATTCACACGTCATCCTGAGCAGGCCACTGCTGACCTTGAAAAAGCAATGCCATGCAAGGGGAACACAACACAGCACCTGTACCCTTTGAAAAGAAGAAAAGCAGCCAGGTGAACCCAGTGAATGAAACCATCAGGCAGGCAACAGCAGTTTCAGCCCCCTAGTGATAAACAGAGCACAATCCACTGGGTGTGGACTTGGGGGATATTCCATGAGCTCGGGTTTGACTGTAGATTCCCCACAGGCATACACTCAGGCCAGCTCACCTGAATGAGACACATCCACTGCCCTCCAATGTTGGCCACAAACGACCTTCTGCCTGAGAGATGAAAATGTGTAACAAGGAGTGGGTCACTCAGCACGTGGAGGAGAACCTAGGCATCTCTGGTCCATAGGAGGATGTGCTTCATTATTCCTTGAGAGAAAGCACACCGACAGTGACCCGGAATGAATTTTACAAGAGCATAAGTCCTGAGACAAAAGGATAAAAAGAAGAGAGGTTTCCAGAGACACCTGACACAGAAATCCAAGGTGTGTTGTAGGAGAATGAAATGCAATCCAAGTGTGTTCTGTCATCTTCATACAGACATCACACAACTGATTTCCCCCGTGTTCCAGAGCTCCAGCATAGCTGATCACTATGAATGACTAGGGGTTGAGTAATCACCAGGCCACGTGTTCAGAAGTTATTTGATAACTGGCTATCCCACATGTGGCAGCACACACGTCATTGTCACAAAGCCTACAAGGGTACTGTCTGAGCTGTGCATGTAGCTCAGTAACTGCTCTATGTCCTCTGCGAGATGATGATCAAAAAGGCTGAAAATAATAAGATAGCAACACACACCACGGTGCGATCATATAATACTAGCAGGTCTAGTCAACTACCCAGTGAAGCTCGCCGTTCAGAGCTTAATGCTGCTGCTTTCAATGAGGATGTGTTAGAGCAATGGTAACTGTGAAGAAAAGAGGTTTAATGTGGCTGAGGTGATGAATCCTTCTGGGAGTCTTATGACTCCAATGCCAAACAGTTGCTTTCACTGTTACCCAGAATTGTCGTATACACAAGGCCACTGTTCACTCAGCCACCATCAGAAGTAAGGTAGAATAATGTGCTCTCATTTGGAAATCCTTGGCGAGTTAACTCTCAGAGAGATACATAGTTGCTGATTCAACACAATCTCCTTGACTTCCAATATTCTGATGGCAAGGCAAAGAAATGAAATACCAGGCCAAAGACAGCACATGGAGGATAAGGGAGTTCCCTCTGTCATCAGGACACTAGTGCACTAATGTGAGACACCACTGCCAGACCAGGAATCTTAAATGCGCCACACAACAATAAAGTCTCTCAACACCCATGTTTAAACACAAGACAGGAGCCCACCAGTGTAATCTTCAATGTGCAATCGTCACTGTCTCTGAGAATGATCTTGGGAAATAGAAACACAGGTGCTGCTTCAAAACAGAAATGAATGGATACCCACAGCAGCACAGGCATGGCAAGTGAAGGATATGACATGGCTCCTGAGTCAGGTCAGAGTAGAGCCACATGTCCTAGGTTTCTGCAGGAGGATTGGATAACTCAAGGAAGGCTGTAGCCAGGAAGTTTCATCAGACAGAGTGCAGTCACAGCAAGCGCTCAGATGTCATTTGCCAAACTGGGCCACATCTCCATCAATGTCACCCTCATGCTTTTTACACAGGATGCATCTGGCTAGTAGTGTGCTCTCACAGTGAATCACACACAACAGAAAGTATGCATGGTGTAACCCAACATTAGTCTTTTAGGTGATTGTAACCAGCAGGAATTGAAACCTAGCATGTTACAAGCCATCCACTACACAGAAAATTGGGTCCTGACTCATTGTCAATAAAGACAGAAAAGAGAGAGGAAGATCATGCACATGTACCGCATTCCTGAAGTGGGTTACACTAGCATTAAACTCAAGGAACAGAAATGGACACAAATGCAATCTCTGGGCAGACTTATCAGCTAACTTAGAAGGCAGTCAAAGCAGGTGGAAAGTCGCAATTTGCCAAAATTTGGCCTGCCCTCATGGAATCGCACTATCATATTCCAACTACACGGGGTCTATCTGTCTTGCTAAGAGTGCATTCACACATGACATCACACCCACCACATAATTCTGACAAGGGCTATGCATGGGATGACACAGGACTACTCAGGTGCAAGAAACCAACTGGAAGTAAAACCCAGCATGATACTTGTCATCCAGCATAGGAAGAGGCAATAATCTTGGAGCGGACATTAAAAAGCTTTAAAAGAATAGGAGTCTCATGGGCATGACTTCCATACCTGCAAGGGAGACACAATTATAGTAGCAAAACTGTACTGCACCAAGGCACCCCAAATATTGCCAATTTGAAATAAAAATATAATAGGAATTAGATGTTTCAAAGCAACCCACAAATTGATGGTCATAAACCCTGGACTAATTCTGTGGAAGAAAATTCATAGCATTCTCCTATTTTTTCCCATATTTTTCCATTAGAGGGCACATCCTATATGGACTTCCTATGGCCCATGCTAAAATCAGTCACCAAAAGGTCTTGAGTGACGGAAATACGTAGTTTCACTGGAGTCAAGTAAGACCCTATTACTTATGACAGGTCCCCAACATTGCTTCCTGCATTATCCAGGAAGACCTGTGTCTGCAAGCTTCCACACTTGCTGGATCACTGCTACACCAATCCAGTTGGGGATCAAGAGACAAAGTTTCTACTCCAAGGAATTATGTGCTCAGACTGGAAAATTTCAGACCATCCATTCCTTTAGGACATATTAGACAACTGTTCACCGGTATTGACACTGAAGGGCAGGAAAGAACTAGAAGCAGGTCTGAGTAGGGATGCGAGGCTCAGTACATCTAAGATGGAAACAGCCCATCCATTCGAGCCACACTGCCTAATTCTCTTTGTGTTGTGACAGGCAGCAGAGAAAGAAAATGTAAAACAAATGGAAATGAAGGACTTTGACAGAGTGAATCACCTCTGTGACAAAGACATTATCTACAGACAACAATAGGCAATACAGTCTTGCATGGCCTGAGGAGGACCTTGGGATATAGTCAAAACTTCTACTAGGATGCTGCAAGGATGAACCTGCGCACGGCATGTTCACTTAGAGGGAAGGTCACCATGCAAGTGGAACACACAGAAGAGCCCAAGGAGCCATCTTAAAAGAAGGCAATCAACCTCATGGACATACCATTTTAAACAGTATGTCAGAGAATGACACTTTCAGTCCCCTAGCAACTAGCCATGGGAAACCTGGATATGGACTCAGATGATATTCCATGTGGAAGGGCATCTGTACAGATTCCTTACTGGGGTACACACAAAACACCTCCTTTGGATGAGAAGCATCCAAAGCATTTCAATGACAGCATTCAGTGGCCCATTCCACAAGGAGCAATCAATGGTTATCAAGAAGAGGAGTCATTCAACATCCAAAAGAGAAGTCTAGGAATCTCAGAGCCAGTACATTCTTTAAGGTGCCTGATAATTCCATGAAGCACAAGCACTGGCAGTAACTCAACAAGTATTTCACAGAAGGAAAAGAGTTGAAAAGAGAAAAGATTTCTGGTGCCACATCCATCTGAAATCTGAGGTATAGGGATGGATTTCTGGGGAAATCCAATATACTGCATTCTACCACAAGTACCCTATCATCCTTGTCCAGAGATCACAAAGATTGTTCTTGTCCATGTTCCATATAACATGCACAAAAAAAGTCACTACAAGTGAACCTGGTTGAGTGTTACAAGGCAACATCTTCAGTAGCTGTGTGATAATTGGCCGTCTAAGGTCTGCAGGTCATTGTCAACAAGCCTCTGTCACAGTAGAGAAGCCGTGCTCACAGCTCATGCTGTTTCTTGCAAAATTGCTTCAGGGTCCCTAAGAGCAGATGAAACAAAATAACAATAATAATAATAAAAAAAATACTCAGAAGCAGATTCTCTCCTTAAGGAAATACCTGAGAGAATCAACCTGTTAAGCTGAGGAGTTTAGTTTGGCTAAGGGTTCAGAGCTTCACAGTCCCAGACCTGGTGAGCCTGTTGGCTAAGTCATCTCAAAGGACTGGAGGATAGTACTTGTAGAATATATACAGAGAATGAAGGCAAAACCACGAGCCAGAATCAGGCTGTTAGATCCAAGCCTCTAGAAAAGACTACTTTACTTTTCAAGGGCACACAATGCCCACTTCTTGAACTCCAGGATAGTTCACCCCCTTCATCCCATTAACTCTGATTCCAGGGTTTCAAGCTCTACCTCTCTTCTGGAACCACATTTGACTTAAACTATCGCAAACAATATCAATGATATGATGGAGAATCATTCTGGGGAACTGAAGACTGACAAGTAAGGATGTTGTCTATTATTTTTTTTAAGATTTCTTTTATTTATTTGAAAGACAGAGTTACAGAGAGAGATAGAGACAGAAAGAGAGGTCTTCCATCCACTGGTTTACTCCCCAGATAGCCGCAACGGCCAGAGCTGTGCCGATCCAAAGCCAGGAGCTTCTTTCGGGTCTCCCATACAGGTGCAAGGGCCTGAGGATTTGCTATGGCTTTCCCAGGCCATAGAAGAGACCTGGATTGGAAGCGGAGCAGCCAGAACTAGAACCAGTACCCATATGGGATGGCGGTGCTTCAGGCCAGGGCTTTAACCGACTGTGCCACAGCGCCGGCAAAGACCTTGTCTATTACAAAGAGTTGTAGCATTCACAGACTCAGATTCACATGGCACACCACAACAGATGGTGGAAAGTTTGGCTCCACTTGGAAATCCATGGAGAGTAAGTAACTCTCAGTGAAATGCAAATTTGCTGATTTGATTCAAACTCTTTCATTTTCAATCTGTTGATTACAAGCCAAGACAAGGATCAAGAGAGCACATGAAGGTCAACATTGTGGCGTAACGGGTTAAGCTGCTGCCTGGGACTCCAGCATCCCATATGGACACTGGATTGTGTTCAGGCTGTCCCACTTTTATGATCTAGTTCCCTAATACTGTCCCTGGGAAGGTAGCAGAAGATGACCCAAGTGCTGCAGGCCCTGCACCCACATGGGGAACTTGGAAAAATCTCCTGGTACCTGGCTTGGGATTGGCCCAACCAAGACCATTGTGGCCATTTGAGGAGTGAATCAGGGGATGGAGGATCTCTCCCTTCCCCACAAGTCTGCCTTTCAAATAAATAAAACACATGGGGCCAGCTCCGTAGCACAATAAGTTAATTCTCCACCTCTAGCACCAGCATCCCATGTGGGTGCCAGTTCTAGTCCCGGCTGCCCCCTTCCAATCCAGCTCTCTACTATGGCCTGGGAAAGCAATAGAAGATGGCCCAAGTGCTTGGGCCCCTGCACCTGCATGGGAGATGGGGAAGTACCTGGCTCCTGGCTTCGGATCGGGGCAGCTCAGGCTGTTGCAGCCATCTGGGGAGTGAACAAGCAGATAGAAGACCTCTCTCTCTGTCTCTACCTCTCTTGGTAACTCTTTCAAATAAATAAAAATAAATCTCAAAAAAAAAGAAGAGAGTGAAAAAGCTCACCAATTGGAAATAAAATAACAAGAATAAAAGATGTCTGATTTCAGATTGGTGCTTTGGCCGTTGCAGCCATTTGGGGAGTGAACCAACAAAAAAGACCTTTCTCTCTGTTTCTCTCTCACTGTCTATAACTCTACCTCTCAAATAAATAAATAAAATCTTTAAAAAAAATAGAGCATTTGGAGAGGAAAGGAATTCTGTCATCAGGACATTTGTGCAGTCATGTGAGACACCGTCACCACGCCAATAATCTGAAATGATTGACAGATCAGTCCTGTCTCCCTTGACACACCGAACGAGCATACAATGATAACACCAGGCAGGAACCCATTCATTATCTGAAACTGGCAACCTTACTGCCTTGGAGAAAGACATCAGGTAATAGAAACTAGGTGATATTTCAAAAAGCAGAAATAACTAAATGAACACCATCAGCAGCCTGGGCAAAACAGTCAAGAGACAGGACATGGCTCATGCTAGCAGACAGGAATCAAACTGTGCAGTCAGGAGGAGGAACAGAAAACAAAACACATGACATCTCCAAGCAGGCTCATCAGATAACAGAGGGCAGCCAAAGCAGGTGCAAAAGTTGTAATTTGCCAAACTGTGCCCTGCCATCATGGAATGGCACCATCATTTTCCTTACAAAGGGTCTATCTTGTTAAGGGTATGTTTACACTTGCCATCACATACTACACAAAATCTGACAAGGGCCCACTCATAGAGCACAGGAATCACTGTGGGAGATACAGGTCTATGTCTTCTGCCCTAGCTAACATGTAGAAGTGGTGAGGTTTTGCCTAGAAGTAGTGGAATGGTGTGTCTATAGCTCTGACACTGGTGTATCTGTAGCTTTGACTTTATTTGGGACAGAACATGGGAGTTCATGCTTAAAGTTCTTTTTTTTTTTTTTTTGACAGGCAGAGTGGACAGTGAGAGAGAAAGAGAGAGAGAAAGGTCTTCCTTTTTCTGTTGGTTCACCCCCAATCACTGCTGCAGTCGGTGCACTGCGGCCGGCACACCACGCTGATCCGAAGCCAGGAGCCAGGTGCTTTCTCCTGGTCTCCCATGTGGGTGCAGGGCCGAAGCACTTGGGCCATCCTCCACTGCCTTCCTGGGCCACAGCAGAGAGCTGGACAGGAAGAGAAGTGACCAGGACAGAATCCGGCACCCCGACCGGGACTAGAATACGGGGTGCCAGTGCTGCAGGCAGAGGTTTAGCCTATTGAGCCACAGTGCCGGCCACAAAGGATTTTTAAAAAATGGAGATTTTCATGGTAAGCTGTTTGGGCTAGCATCACAGTATGTGTGTGTTGGGGGTGGGGGATAAGCTCCTGCTTGCAACACTAGCATTGCATATTGGAGTGTTGGCTCAAGTCCCAGCTGCTCTGTTTCTCATCCAGCTCCCTCTTAATGTGCCTGGAAAAGCAGTGGAACATGTCCCAGGTACTTGCTCCCCTGCCACCCATGTGGGGGATCAAGGAGTTCCAGGACTTCCAGGATCCCGGACTTAGGGCTGGCCCAGTCCCAGACACTGCAGCAATTTGGGGTAGTAAACCAGCAGATGGAAAACCTCTATCTCTCCTTCCCTCTCTCTGTCACTTAGCCTTTCAAATAAATAAATAAAATCATTTATAAGAAGGGTTCTTCGCTTCATGTTAGTAGCAGGAACAGAGGAAATGGTAAAGCAGCCAGGAATTTAACAGAGAGAACCAGAGAAAAAGATAGCAAAGAAAAGCCCTCTGTGGGCTGACGCTGTGGCGCAGAGGGTTAAAGCCATGGCCTGTAGCACTGGCATCCCATATGGGCTCCGGATCAAGTCCTGGCTGCTCCACTTCTGATCCAGCTCCCTGCTAATGCGCCAGAGAAAGTAGTGGAGGATGGCCCGAGGGCTCCAGCACCAACGTGGGTTGTGGCTGCTTGTGGAGTGAACCAGCAGATGGAGAACCTCTCTCTCTGTCTTAACCCATTTCTGTAACTCTACCTTTCAAATAAATAAATCATTTTTTGAAAACAAAGAAGAGCCCGTTTGAGATCCTATTTATCTCTGTGGGTGCAAAAGGTTGTCTGTATGTACTAGTGGCATCCTCTCTAGAGAGAGTACAACATGGAGGAAGCCTTGAAAGCTCTCTCAAATTACCAACAGATTCATCAGCAAATGACAGAGCATTAGTGGCTCATGGTGCTTAAGCATAATCTCTCACCAATCACCGACTGGTCATTAAGCTATTCTGGGAAACTCCTATGAAGCCATGCCTAAAAATAAAAATCACACTCAGTCTGTTCTTTCATCTGAAGATGAAAGTTTGAACCTAGAACCATACAAGCAGTCCCAAAGACACAAACAGTCCAAAAGGAACGGGTGAACACCTCTCCGCTTCGAGGGCTTCAGTGTAACCTTTTACCAGTAAGTTTCTCATGCTAACCAGGGAAAGACTCATAGAAAGCCAGGGTGAATTACTTTTTTTTTTTTTTTTTGACAGGCAGAGGTAGACAGTGAGAGAGAGACAGAGGCAGAGAGAAAGGTCTTCCTTCCGTTAGTTCACCCCCGAAATGGCTGCCACGGCCAGCATCCCACCAATCCAAAGCCAGGAGCCAGGTGCTTCTCCTGGTCTCCCATGGGGTGCAGGGCCCAAGCACTTGGGCCATCCTCCACTGCACTCCCGGGCCACAGCAGAGAGCTGACCTGGAAGAGGGGCAACCGGGACAGAATCCGGCACCCCGACCGGGACTAGAAACTGGTGTGCCAGCGCCGCAGGCAGAGGATTAGCCTGCCTAGTGAGCTGCAGCGCCGGCCCAGGATGAATTATCAAAACATGTGGAAAATCTGAGCAAGGACCTGAGAAGCTATGCTACAGTGGGAACTGGCTTTACAGAATTAGTCTGGTCAAGTCAAAAATCAAATGACAAGCCTGTTTGAAGATCAGTATCCAGATCTGCCACATCATATTATTAAATATGGGCAGTTAGATAATAAAAAATAGGAAAGTGTGATATATACACAAGAAAACAGACAAGCAACAAAGACTGCTTTTTAAGGAAACCACATGTTGGACAACTGTAAAAAACTATTATAAATATGAGGGTTCTTAGAAAAAGTCACAGAAAATGATGCACAGCATGAGTTTATTTTGGTGTACAAAATTTTGCTGACAAAACATTTGTTATAAGATGTGGAAAACGCATATTATCAAAAAAACTGCACAGATTTCAAAAACAATTTTGGCACCAAAATAAACTGTTACTTTTTTTTAAAGATTTATTTTTATTTATTTGAATGAGTCACAGAGAGAAGTGGAGACTGAGAGAGAGGTCTTTCATCCACTGGTTCACTCCCCAGTTGGTCTGCAACGGCCAGAGCTGTGCCGATCCGAAGCCAGGAGCCAGGAGCCTTCTCCAGGTCTCTCACGTGGGTGCAGGGTCCCAAGGACTTGGGTCATCTTCCACTGCTATCCCAGGCCATAGCAGAGAGCTGGATTGGAAGAGGAGCAGCCAGGACTCGAACCGATGCCCATATGGGATGCTGGTGCTTCAGGCCAGGCCTTTAACCCGCTGCGCCACAGCGCCGGCCCCAAACTGTTACTTTTGATTCCATTCCCATGAACTTTTTGAAGTAGCCATGTGTCTTGAAAGAACTACAGAAAACAATGTTTAAAGAACTGAAAGACAAACGACAGGGTGGCACTTTAGCAGCAGGCTAAGCTGCTGCTTTGGATGCCCACATCCCATAACGGAGTACCTGGGATCCGATCCCGACTCTGTTTCCGTTCCAGCTTCCTGCTAATGCACACCCTGGAAGGCAGCGGAAGACAGACAGCTCAAGTACTTCCGTCTCTGCCACCCATGTGGGAAACCCAGATGGAACTCCTGACTCCTGATTTCTGACTGGCACAGTCCCAGCTGCTGTGAGCATTTGGGGAGTGAACCAGTACACAGAAGATCCTAGTCATTATCTCTCTTGTTCTGCGTTCCAAATAAGCCAAAATAAATAAATAAAATTAAATATCAAAGAATTGAAAGACTATATGAATATGTATGATTTTGAAAAGTAAATAAGTAAATCTTAGAAAAAAATAAACCTTAACAAAATTCAGGAAAATGAAAATAAAAAGGTCAGTTTGTTTTTTTTGTTTTGTTTTGTTTTTTGGTTTTTTTGACAGGCAGAGTGGACAGTGAGAGAGAGGGACAGAGAGAAAGGTCTTCCTTTGCCGTTGGTTCACCCTCCAATGGCCACCGCGGCCGGCGCTCTGCGGCCGGCGCACCGCGCTGATCCGATGGCAGGAGCCAGGAGCCAGGTGCTTTTCCTGGTCTCCCATGGGGTGCAGGGCCCAAGCACCTGGGCCATCCTCCACTGCACTCCCTGGCCACAGCAGAGAGCTGGCCTGGAAGAGGGGCAACCGGGACAGAATCCGGTGCCCCGACCGGGACTAGAACCTGGTGTGCCGGCGCCACAAGGCGGAGGATTAGCCTAGTGAGCCGCGGCACTGGCCGGTCAGTTTAATTTAAAAAAATGAAAGGAACTGGACCTTTACCTCATGCTGTAACTCAACTGGATCCTACACTTAAATAGAAGAGTTAAAACTACATAGCTCTTATGTTTTCTTTCAGCATTGGAAAATGCTACTCCATTTTCTCTGGTTCTCCATGGATACTCCTGAGTAGGCATTTCTAGTGAAATCATCTTTCTAACCCAGAGTGAAATTAGACACAGTCATACAATCAAACTTGAGAAAATTTGTTATTTGATAATACTAGAATAATATTATAATAATACTAGAAAAATATTTCAGATTAAACGGAAATAAAACAAAAGAAGATGCCCCAAGTACTTGGCTCCTGACACCCATGTGGGATACCTGGATGGAGTTCTAACATCCTGGCTTCAGCCTGGGCCAACCTCAGCGTTTACAGTAATTTGGGGAGTGAACCAGCAGATGGAAGATCTCTCTGTCTCTGTCTCTTTATGTCTCTCTCTCTCTCTCTCTCTGTAAATCTGCCTTTCAAATAAATATGTAAAAGAAAAAAAAGAAATACATCTCAATATATAAAGCAAAAATGATACAACAGTAGTATATTTATGAAACAAATATTACCATTATATCAAAGTCAAAGAAATACCAACAAAACCCATAACCTACACATACAAAATCCTTAACACAGTACATGAAACAGAACTCTGCAGTATATAAAAAGATACATAAACAAGTAGGTTTAATTCCAGTGTTACAAGGCATGAAATAAAAAGTTAAATATGGAAAGTGCTTGGATGTGTAAATTTGTTTGTAGCAACCATTCCGTTATGTATAAGTACATCAAAACATCATGCTGTATACACACATTAAATATATGCAATAAAACAAAAAACCATTGTCATGATAATCATGTCAACATACTAAAAATTAAAATAATCAGCATAGCCATTGATGAAGCAAAACAACCTAATTCAATACCTATTCATGATTTAAACTGATTATTTTTAAATCATGATTAAAAAAAAAACTTTAAGAAATTAGAAACAGAGAGGAACTTCCTGAAGTTGATAAAGAGAGCCTGGCCAAAAACCTTCAGCAAAACTCATAAATAATGGCAAAAAACTAAACCCTTTCATGCTCAGGAATAAGGCAAGTTATGTCTAGTTTCACTACTTTTACTCAAAACAGTGCTGGATAATTCCAAGCCAATAAAGAAAGAAAAAAATAGAGAGAAAGAAAAGGAAATAGAAGGCAAGTAAAACTAAAAGGAAGAAAGAAAACAAGGGGCTAGTGATAAAGTGAGTTAAGCCATCACCTGTGATGCCAGCATCCCATATGGGCACTGGTTCCCATCCAATATGGGCATTGCTTCCAGTTCTGGCTACTTCACTTCTGACCCAGCTCCCCTTGCTTATGCACCTGGGAAAGCAGAAGACAGCCCAGGTATGTTGGTCCCTGACACCCACAAGGGAGACCTGGATGGAGGTCTGGGCTCCTGGTTTCAGCCTGGTCCAGCTCCAGTCATTACGGCCATTTAGAAAGTTAACCAGCAGATGGAAGGTCTTTCTCCATCCCTCTTTCTCTGTAACTCTGCTTTTCAAAAATAAATAGATCTTAAAAAAGAAAAGGAAAGAAAACCACATCTATTTGCAGATGAGATGGTTTCTACTAAACAATCCCAAGGAATCTACAATATAAAAATCTTACTAGGGGCTGGCCTTGTGGTACAGAGGTTTAAGTTGCAGCTTGGAAAACCAGCATCCCATATAAGCGTGGGTTTGAGTCCCTGCTAAATCACCTGGGAAAGAAAAAGATGGCCCAAATTCTTGGACCCCTGCCACCCACATGGGAGAGTCAGATAGAGTTCCAGGCTTCTGGCTTTTGCCTGGCCCAGCCTTGGCCTTTGTAGCCACTTGGGGAGTGAAGCAGCAGACATAAGATCTATTTCTCTCACTGTCTCTCCCTCTTTCTCTGGCACTTTGCCTTTCAAAAAAAAAAAAAAAAAAAACAATAAATATTTGAAAAAAAGATTCTTACATACAAATGTTGGATATAAGAACAAATACTGCAGGCCAGCACTATGGCATAGCGGGTAAAGCCACAGCATGCAGTGCAGGCATCCCATATGAGCGCTGATTTGAGTCTCTGCTGCTCTAGTTCTGATCCAGCTCACTGCTATGGCCTGGGAAAGCAGTAGAAGATGCCCAAGTCCTTTTGCCCCTGCACCCACATTGGAGACTGGGAAGAAGCGCCTGGCTCCTGAATTTGGATTGCCTCCAGCTCCAGCCATTGCAGCTATTTGGAGAGTGAACCAGCAGACGGAAGCGCTCTCACGCTTGCTCTCGCTCTCTCTCTCTCTCTCTCTCTCTCTCTCTGCCTTTCAAATAAATAAATAACGCTTTAAAAAAAACTGACACTGGCAAGGTTACAGGATACAAGATAAACATATAAAAGCAAGTGTATTTCTATATACTATCATTAGGCATTTGGACACTGAAATATAGAATTTACAATTGCTTCAAAAATGAAATTAAGAGGTGTCGCTCCCCCTCTTCGTGGAGGAACGACACTAAGCCCTGCCTAGGCTTCATATCCGAGTCACGGCACCATTATGTCGCTCCCCCTCTTCGTGGAGGAACGACACAGGACCCTTCGCTGTTCTTTCGTCTGCTCGGCCCTCCCTGGGTTTGCTGCTGGTTCCTCCTGGGTTGGCTACTATCCCTTCCACCTCCGTGGAAGGGCAGTTCCCCCTGGCCACATTCCCCACTTCCGCAGGGGAGCGGCACACTGCCGGCCGGCTCGTCTCGGGGGCTGCACAGGTGTTCCTTCAGCTAGATGTTCCCCTTAGATGTTCCCCATAGATGTTCCCGGTGCATGCCGTCTCTCTCCTCCTTTATAGTCCTCCTCCGCCAATCCCAACTCGGCTGCCCACACGCCGAGTACGCTGCTCTCCTCCAATCAGGAGCAAGTCCTACAGTTTATTAGCTGAACTGGAGGCAGCTGTGCGGAAGCTGTTTACTTCTCTCCCAGCGCCATATTGTGGGAGAGCAGATGCATAGAATAAGTCTTAATTCCAGTAACTCAGTCCAGTCCGGGCTGCTCCCCACAAAGAGGTAAATCTATCAAAAGATGAACGGGCATTGCATGCTAAAAAGCATGTAACTCTGATGAGAGGAAATCAAAGAATACCGAAACAAATGGAGAAAGACACAGTAAACACATGGATTGGAAGACTGAACATACTGAAAATCTAGATCCTCACCAAAATGATAGACGAATTTAACATAATTCCTAAGTAAATTCCAACAACATTGTTTGTAGATATTTAGGATGATTGTTCTAAAATTTATATAAACAGGGAAAGGAACTAGTACATCCAACAAAATTTTTAAGTATGTTGGAAGACTACACTCAATTTCAAGATGTATGGCACAGTTATAGTAATCAAGACAAGTGTTATTTGTAGTGAGACAAAGATGAAAGAAACAGAAAGAAAAACCAGATACAACCAGATAGAGTATGGCTGCAAAAGCAGTTCAACTGAGAAATAACAGTATTTACAAAATTTGTGCGGTAATATTTGGACATCTATAGATCAAAAACTGACCTCAATTATACATTACACTTCATGCAGAAATCAACACAAAATATATTTTACATATAATTGTAAGGAGAAAACTAAAGAAAAACTATTAGGAAATAATAAAAACATTCATGACAATTATCTAGGCAAAGGCTTGACACCAAATATATAATGCATGCAAGGATCATCAACTCTAAAACAAAATTTATCAATTGAGGTTAATCTGAGAATGACTTCTTGATGATTTTACATTTTGAACTCAAACTATTTTTTTAGAAAAATGTAATACATGAATCAAAACATCAAATTGGGGTTGCTGCTGTGGCACAGCATCTTTAGTTCCACTTGCAACACTGGAATCGCATATTAGGGCATTGGTTTGATTCCTAGCTGCTATGCTTCTAATTCGGTTCCCTACTAATGTGCCTGAGAAAACAACAGAAAATGGCTCAAACCTCTGGGTCCCTGTCACCCACGTGGGAGACCCAGGTAGGGTTCCAGGCTCCTGGCTTCACCCTGGTCCAGCCCTGGCTGCTGCAGCCATTTGAGGAATGAACCAATGGATGAAAGATCTCTTTCGTTATATCTCTTCCTCTTTCTCTGTTTCTCTGCCTTTCAAATACAAAAATCAATCTTCAAAAAATCACATTGTATGGCCGGCGCCGCAGCTCAACAGGCTAATCCTCCACCTGCAGCGCTGACACCCCGGGTTCTAGTCCCAGTTGGGGCGCCAGATTCTGTCCCGGTTGCTCCTCTTCCAGTCCAGCTCTCTGCTGTGGCCCAGGAAGGCAGTGGAGGATGGCCCAAGTGCTTGGGTCCTGAACCCGCATGGGAGACCAGGAGGAAGCACCTGGCTCCTGGCTTCGGATCAGCACAGCGCGCCAGCCGTAGCAGCCATTTGGGGGGTGAACCAACAGAAGGAAGACCTTTCTCTCTGTCTCTCTCTCACTGTCTAACTTTGCCTGTCAAAAAAAAATCACATTATATTCATAAATTTGTACAATTATTTTCTGTCAATAAAAAAATCAACAAAGAAAATGGTGTACTATTTTAACAGACACAGAAAAACCACTTGACATAACCTACCATTCACTAACCAAAGAAAACTTAGAGCTTTGCAGCAAACATACCTACCAATGAAATACTGAAAACTTTCCCCTTAGATAGAAAAGATTCAGCAGTATCAAGCTGTCACCAATTTTATGACATTTCATGGTGGTCCTAGCCAGGTAACAATCTAAGAAAAAATATGTAAGACCATAACATGGAAAATAAAAAAATTCAGCAATCATAACTCATAGGTTACATATTTATGTTTCTAGACTGTCTAAAAGCAATCTGTAGGTAAGATAAGGGCATTAGAATAAATGAATTTCACAATATTGACTAATATCAAACACTCAAACACATTATTCTGAGAACAGCAATAAAGTTTTATACATATCAACAGAAATGGCACCCAAGAAACCCCAAAAGGACAAGGTTGTTTTTAAAACCTTTTTTATATACTCATCAGGTAAACCTTGAGTCATTAAAATCTGATCATTAACAGAAGCCCCTGAATATAAATTTTACAATACACTGCACATTTAATGTTATATCTTAATGTTAGCCGTCGCAAAGCACACCAGACACCGGAGTAAAAGGTAATTAATGTGCCGGTGTGTTCCTACTTGGGATGTTTACAGTCTTTTTTCTGTATGTTCTGTGCATTTTGTTTCACTATGTATATAGTGTATATAGTGGACAAATGAGCCCTAATTTTGTAACATCTAATTTTGTTATATATTAATGTTAGCCATTGCAAAACACACCGGACACCGGAGTAAGGGAAAGGGTTTATTGGGGAACAACCCTCAGACCGGAGTGAAGGGGCGGTGAAGGAAAAAGAGAGAAGGAGACTGTAAGAGAGAGAGACAGAGGAGGGAGAAGAGAGATGAGAGGAGGAGAGAAGCCGAGAGAGTGCAGGAGAGAAGTGTGGGGAGCAATTCGGACTGGACTAAGTTACTGGAATTAAGACTTATTCTATGCATCTGCTCTCCCACAATATGGCGCTGGGAGAGAAGTAAACAGCTTCCGCACAGCTGCCTCCAGTTCAACCAATAAACTGTAGGACTTGCTCCTGATTGGAGGAGAGCAGCGTACTCGGCGTGTGGGCAGCCGAGTTGGGATTGGCGGAGGAGGACTATAAAGGAGGAGAGAGACGGCATGCACCAGGAACATCTAAGGGGAACATCTAAGGGAACATCTGTGCAGCCCCCGAGAGAGCCGGCCGGCGGTGTGCCGCTCCCCTGCGGAAGTGGGGAATGTGGCCAGGGGGAATTGCCCTTCCACGGAGGTGGAAGGGATAGTAGCCAACCCAGGAAGAACCAGCAGCAAACCCGGGGAGGGCCGAGCAGACGAAAGAACAGCGCAGGGTCCTGTGTCGTTCCTCCATGAAGAGGGGGAGCGACAGAGAAGGACCAAGAGCCAAGAGCCCAGAGCCCAGAGGAGGAGGCTAGAGAGAGCAGGACAGAAGAGGCAAGAGCCCAGATGAGGCTAGAGAGAGGAACCTAGAGACAGCAGGAGAGAAGGGGCCAAGAGCCCAGAGGAGGAGGCTAGAGAGAGGAACCTAGAGACAGCAGGAGAGAAGGGGCCAAGAGCCCAGAGGAGGAGGCTAGAGAGAGGAACCGAGAGAGAGCAGGAGAGAAGGGGCCAAGAGAGCACGTGTGCAGGAACAGGCCCTTTTAAAACTTTGCCTGAGGGCAGGCAGGGAAGCAGGAGCAGCGAATCCCATTAGGATGGGGGTGGAGCCTGGCTCAGGTAGCTGGGCCATGTGGCCACCTGGCTACAACTGCACCAGTTTCCTAACATTTAATATCAATAATTTATCTTTAAAACGTTATTTATTTGAAAGGCAGAGTTACGGACATAGTGGGTAAAAGCCATTACCTACAAGGCCAGAAGCCCATATGGATGCCAGTTCACGTCTCAGCAGCTCCACTTCCAATCCAGCTCTCTGCTAATGTGCCTGGGAAAGCAGCAGAAGATGGTCTAAGTGCTTGGGCCCCTGTATCCATGTGGGGAACCTGGAAGAAAGCTCCTGGCTCGGGCCTGGCCCAGTCTTGGCAATTGTGGCTCTCTGGAGGGGGAGGAAGGTAGGAAGGTAGGAAGGGAGGAAGGGAGGAAAGGAGGAAGGGAGGGAGGAAGGGAGGGAGGGAGGGAGGGAAGGGAGATACATCTCTGCACAGGTTTATTCCTAAATGGTTGCAGCACCCAGTGCTGGGCTAGGCCCAAACCAGGAGCCAGGAACTCCATCTGGGTCTCCCATGTGGTTGGTAAGGGCCCAAGCACTTACAAGCACCACAGTTCCAATACTATTTCCAAATTCTATTGTGTGTTAGCATAATTTCTGATCCTATTCCATGCTAGCTCAAAAAAGAGGAAAGTAGCAAAGCATATGCCAACTTTTTTCTATTTTGTTTATCATTTATTACTTACACATATATCATGTGCTCAGTAAAAAAAACTCCAAATGCAATTGTATATTTCTCTTCAGAAGTAACCATATTTAGTCATGAAGTGTGTATATTCACTCAAAATACTTATAAACTTTGTGTATACCTGAGAGTATACTCCAATTTGCTTCCTACTAATGTGCATCCTGGAAGGCAGCAGATGATGGTTCAAGTACTTGTGACCCTGCCACAAATGTGGGAGATGGAGATGGCGCTCCGGGTTCCCAGCCATCATAGGCATTTGGGGAGTGAACCATCAGTTGGAAGATCTCTCTCTCTCTCTCTCTGCCTCTCAAATAAAATGAAAATAAATAAATGAATACCATAAGTAATTTTTGACAGCAATATATTTGCAGTTTTTTTTCTATTTGGTGTTTATAGTACTATGTGGTTAGCTGCAAAAATTGCATAGTATTCATGGTACAGACAAGGCATAATTTATTCATAAATAGTAGTTTTGCCTTGTTCATTTTCATACTTCAACACATATGTGTGAGTTAACTGTGGCAGATACAATACTGAAAGGTGTGTTACTGTGTCGAAGTTTAGGTAAATTTACAACTTAAAAAAATGGCAAATAATTTTCAGAAAGCCAATTCCATTTTATACTTCTTCAATAGCCTCAAATCAAAACAATATAGTGTCTTGCTATGTATTTAACTTTCACTAAGTATTAAGAATATTTAATAGAAACCTTGAGGACATTATGCTAAGTGAAATAAGCTGGTTACAGAAGGACAAATACTGCATGACTCCATTAATATGAGGGATCTAAAGTAGTCAAAACCACAGAAGCAGAAAATAGAATGTTGATTGCCACAAACCGGGGAGAGGACAACATGAGGAGTTGCTATTCAGGGAGTATAGAGTTTTGGTTATACAAGACAAAAAAGTTGTAGAGATCTGTTGTATGACAATGTATATATAGTTAACAAGACTGTCCTCTTCACTGAAAAAATTGTTAAAAGTATAGATTTCATGTCATGTGTTTTGCCAATTTCTTTTTTTAAAAATATTCAATACAGTAAGTACTAATTCATGTACTTAAGTGTGACCCTAAATCTACTTGTTAGTGTATCATTATAATATTTTATTTTGAAAAAATGCTTATTTATTGTTTCATATAGTTGAAAGGCATAGCAACAGAGGGAGGGAGAAATGGAGAGAGGGAGAGAGGGAGAGAGGGAGAGAGGGAGAGAGGGAGAGCGAGAGGGAGAGGGAGAGGGAGAGAGAGATCTTCTGTCTGCTGGTTCCCTATCCAAATGCCCACAACCACCAGGGCTGGGTCAGGCAAAAATCACGAGTCAATCTGGGTCTTTCATGTCAGTGGCATGGAAGGGTCCAAGCACTTAAGGCATCATCTGTTATCTCCCAGGATACATATCAGGAAGTTGGGTCAAAAGCAGAGGCAGGACTCTATTTCAAATGGGAAAATGGGATGTGAGAATCCCATAAGCAGCTTAATCAGTTGCACAATGCCTGCCCCTACTTATTTATTCATTTTAATTTTATTTTAAAAGGAAGTGAAATGGGGGCCTGCGCTGTGGCGCATTGGGTTAATACCCTGGCCTGAAGCGCCAGCAACCCACATGGGCGCCGGTTCGAGTCGCGGCTGCTCCACTTCTGATCCAGCTCTCTGCTATGGCCTGGGAATGCAGAAGATGGCTGAAGTGCTTGGGCCCCTGCACCTGTGTGGGAGATCCAGAAGCAGCTCCTGGCTCCTGGCTTTGGATCGGCGCAGCTCCGGCTGCTGTGGCCAATTGGGGAGTGAACCATTGGAAGGAAGACCTCTATAACCCTCTCTCTGCCTCTCCTCTCTCTGTGTAACTCTTTCAAATAAATAAATAAATCTTAAAAAAAAGGGGGGGGGGTGTGATGGAGAGACAAGCAGAGGCAGACATAAAGAAGAGACCTCAGAAGAAGCCCAGGCTGAAATTTGGTACATCTTACTCTTTTAAAATATATGCTAACCCAAAGCAGGTGATTAAAAAACCAACATGCTAATTAAGCAGAAAGTTGTAATCTAGAAACTGAGCAGTTGGGTAGGGCTTGCAGGAGTCTCAAACACTCAGGGGACACAAATTTGCAGCTGAAGACGAAGGCTCTGGAAGACAAGGAACCAAAGACAAGGCTCTGGAAGACAACGCAGGTGTTAATTTGGCATCCCTGAAGGGCTTTGCCCTAAATATCAATAGGAACCGGAAATAGAAAACAAAACCAAAACCCGAGATCTCAGCTATGAGACCAACTGTCAGCATGCATAATGCTTCTCAAAAGCAAAAGCAAATGCTCACTGAAGGAAAAATTCACTAAAAGCCTCCAATTACTTCTATGGCATTTCATACAGAAAATTCAGCATGGAGTAAAAAATAACCATATATGCAAAACAGTAAATGAGAAAAGAAAGATTAGCATCCGACCTCTGATACTATTAAAAATTAGCAGGAAAGAAAGAACAATGCCTTGTGTACAAGTAACTGAGCTATTACTATACACCTATTAGAAGAGCTACTGACCACAACAAGGGTTGGCAAGTATGTAAAACAACCATGAATCTCACAGTATTGGAGGATGTAAAATTATATAATTATGTTGTAAAGCATACTGGTGTATTCTAAAACAATTTATAAATACACCTTTCACATGATATGGCCATTCAACACCTTAAAGTTCATTCATAAAAAATTAAAGTATACATACATAAAAAGACTCATACAAGCATGCCACAGCCATTATATGGTCATTCATCCTCTCTCTCACTCTCGCTCATTCCGCTCTGGCTCTCGCTTTCCCCCCCAGCCCTCTCATTCTCCCTTCATTTCAAACAAATATAATAATTATAAAAAAAAAAAAACATGGCACAGGGGCCAGAGCTGTGGCATAGCGGGTAAAGCAGCCCCCTGCAACGCTGACATCCCATATGGCACTGGTTCAACTCCTAGCTACTCCATTTCCGGTCCAGCTCTCTGCTGTGGCTTGGGAAAGCAGTGGAAGATGGCCCAAGTCCTTGGGCCCCTGTACCCATGTGAGAGACTAGGAAGAAGCTCCTGGCTCCTGGCTTCGGATCAACGTGGCCAATTGGGGAGTGAACAAGCAGATCAAAGACATCTCTCTGCCTCTCCTTCTCTCTCTGTGTGTAACTCTCTCTGTGAGTAACTGTGTGATTTTCAAATAAATAAATAATCTTAAGCAAACTATTACACATCAGAAACAGTCTGCCCAAAATGTTTTCTAAGACATAAACTTGATAATAATATTATGAGGACATTATATGAAAGTAAAACAACAGGTTAAGAATGAACACAAAATCTTATATTGAAACTTTATGTTTGAAAAACAGAATTCAGGGCCTGGCGCTATGCCGCAGTGGGTTAATGCCCTGGCCTGAAGCTCCAGCATCCAATATGGATGCCAGTTCGAGACCTGGCTACTCCACTTCCAATCCAGCTCTCTGCTATGACCTGGGAAAGCAGTTGAAGATGGCCCAAGTGCTTGGGCCCCTGCACCCATGTGGGAGACCCAGAGGAAGCTCCTGGCTCCTGGCTTCAGATCAGTGCAGCTCCAGCCGTTGCGGCCAACTGGGGAGTGAACCAGAACCAGTAGATGGAAGACCTCCCTCCCTCCCTCCCTCCCTCTCTCTCTCTCTCTCTCTCTCTCTGCCTCTCCATTCTCTGTGTAACTCTTTCAAGTAAAATAAATAAATCTTAAAAAAAAAACTATAGAAAAAAACATAATTCAAAGATATTTCAACTATAGCATACCATGAACATATTCACTTTAATATAAGAATGGATACTTGTTCAACATTTTCAAATCAAACACCTTCGACAAAGAAAGAAAATCACATAATTTTGACAGCAGATACAGAACAATATGTAATATAATTTAGCAGTTATGAATTTTTAATAAAAGCTTAGAAAACAGCAACATACAATACACAATTAATTGAAATATTTCTTCAGATCAAAAAAGAAGTAAAGAAGACACACAAAATATAAATTTTATAATACACTTGACATGATTAATTCAAGGGGAACAAATAATTATTTGTCCAATTTTTCCTATGCTGTTTTGTTTAATGATCTCATTTACTCACTCGAGATCAGCATCTTTAAAAGTACATCATAACTAAAGTATTTTTCTCCATAAAAAATGTTTCTTTTTCTTATTTCTTTTCTGTTTTCTAGTGCTGTCCTTCAGTGTGACTTTTTTTTTGTACATTAGAAGCAAAAAAGGCAGAGTTGTTTAAAAAATTATTACAGTTACATCATCATGATTATTTAATTATATTACTTATAAATTTGGCTTATGCTTGGCATAAATTTTTCAAAAATGAAAGTGCCTATTTCTTCTTAGCAGTAACCGTGATTATCAGTGAAGTGCGCCTGAGAAGATATATTCACAGAAATTTGCATTACATATAGTATATATTCATATACATGTGCACACATATGCAACGACAATTTGCTTTCTTTATTAGCAATATATAATGAAGACATCATCTAGAAGTATAGGAGATCTACTCAACCAGAAGTATTAGCAATATAATATCCATGGTATGAAAGTAATTTATTAAAAATAACTCATTTTCCAATTTTATAACCATATATTTATGGTGTTTATGAGTAGCTGTGGTGGATAAACCCAAAAGGCAAAGTATTTTTTAAGTGAGTGAAAAAATACTTTACCAATGCTAAATTAATATCCTACGACTCAGTTCCATTTTATGCTCCCTTGATAATCTGGTAGAGATGAAGAAACATCTTAATTAATTTGCACTCATTGTTAAGCCTATTTAATAGTTACTGAAAAATTATGCTTATTTTGTGTAAATTGCTGTATTTTACTATGCTGTTATTTTACAATTTATAACCACTTGAAATAAGATTTTACATATTAAACCTGTTCATATAGTTACTTTCACTTATGCCTGATACATTGTTGCTGAATCAATTCTTACATGTAATAGTTACATAGCTCATTTCAGATACAAAGTAAGATTTGTCAAAGCATGTGTTTTACCATAGATAACACAAGTACCATTTCTTTATTCATTATAGACTTTTAATTTCTTTTCACATATTTTCTCATGCATGTCAACATTAGCAACAAATGAGCAATATAAAAACAATTTTCAGGTTTTTGTTTGGAATGGTCTATACACAAACTATTTGTATATAATTTGCAGATATTCATATAATGTAACAAAGCTAGATACTTCCCCACTGGAGACCTTCTTTTGCTTTTACTGTATTTTGTACATAATACCATTTTTTTATATCTTCATTTACATAAATGAAATAGTTTGGCAATGTATTTATTGAAATGTTTGAAAAAGTACTAAAATATATTAGACATTTTTGAAATATAAATATCAGTGAAGTGAACAAATGTAGACCAAAAGAAACTTGAGAAATAAAAGCTGCATTACCTATCCCAAGAATGACTTTGATGGCTTCCTTCCAAAGAGTATCCATGGAGAACCAGAGAAAATGGAGAATACTCCCGATGTCAAAAGAAAACAGGCCGGCGCCGCGGCTCACTAGGCTAATCCTCCACCTAGCGGCGCCGGCACACCGGGTTCTAGTCCCGGTCGGGGCGCCGGATTCTGTCCCGGTTGCCCCTCTTCCAGGCCAGCTCTCTGCTGTGGCCAGGGAGTGCAGTGGAGGATGGCCCAGTTGCTTGGGCCCTGCACCCCATGGGAGACCAGGAAAAGCACCTGGCTCCTGGCTCCTGCCACCGTATTGGCGCGGTGCGCCGGCTGCAGCGCGCCAGGCGCGGCGGCCATTGGAGGGTGAACCAACGGCAAAGGAAGACCTTTCTCTCTGTCTCTCTCTCTCACTGTCCACTCTGCCTGTCAAAAAAAAAAAAAAAAAAGAAAAAAAAGAAAACAGAAAACTGCAAATCCAGAATCCTATAGTCACCAAAATTATCCTTCCAAGTGAATAAAATTAAACACATCCACATAAGCTTTACTTTGCGCGGGAAAACCAGTAATTTACAATGCTACCATAACCTCTTCCTCCTTCGAGCCAAGTGGTGGAAACTGAGAACCTGGAAGGTGCATGAGGAACCCCGGGTAGCAAGGGCTAAGATGGCGCCTTTCCATTGGCAGCAGTTGGTAACTTCGGTTGACTCGAATAGGCTGTTAGCAGGAAGAACCTGGGAGGGGCATAAGCCCTGTATCTTAAAAGCAGAGGGTATCAAAAAATGTGTGGGCACATTTTTAAATAAAAAATCATATGGAAGAATCTAAATTGAATACTAGAAAATATTCCATAAAAAAGTAGGCATGAAGGTTGGAATAGAAAAATAGGAGAAATAGAAAATGAATCATGGAGCTGGCGCTGTGGGGCAGTAGGTTAGCCTCCACCTGCAGTGCTGGCATCCCATATGGGGGCTGGTCCGAGTCTCTGTCTGTCTCCCCCTCTCACTGTCTGTAAATCTACCTCTCAAATAAATAAATAAATAAATCTTTAAAAACAAAATGAATGGCAAGATGGTCAACTTTAAATCAAACTGTATTAATAAAACATTTAAAAACTTCTTAAAACAGATTTTTTAGACTAGAAAAAAAGCAAGTCCAAATTGTATACCGTTTATATCAGAGGCAATTTAAACTGAGACACAGCAAGGTTAAAAGAAATAGTATAGAAAATACTAAACCATTAAAACATAAAGCTTAAGAAAACTGGAATGACTATATATATATATATATTTTTTTTTTTTTTTGACAGGCAGAGTGGACAGTGAGAGAGAGAGACAGAGAGAAAGGTCTTCCTTTGCCGTTGGTTCACCCTCCAATGGCCGCCGCGGCCGGCGCACCGCGCTGATCCGATGGCAGGAGCCAGGAGCCAGGTGCTTCTCCTGGTCTCCCATGGGGTGCAGGGCCCAGGCACTTGGGCCATCCTCCACTGCACTCCCTGGCCACAGCAGAGAGCTGGCCTGGAAGAGGGGCAACCGGGACAGAATCCGGCACCCCGACCCGGACTAGAACCCGGTGTGCCGGCGCCGCAAGGCGGAGGATTAGCCTAGTGAGCCGCGGCGCCGGCCTGGAATGACTATATTAATACCAAACAAAGCAAACTTCAGGAAAGGATGGTAACTAGAAATAAAGTACATTTCATTATGATCAAAGGATCCATTCAATAGAAGCAGCACATTATCTATATGAGAAATGTCATCATAGAATCTGGACACACAAAATTTAAGTGATTAAATTCCAATAAATTTTAAATTATCTGCAATGTAGAACTCCAAGTTAACTTAATTTAATAAAAAGAAAAGAGGAAATATGCATAGTCATGGATTTATTAAATAAATTGCACAGTGAAAGAGGTTTGTATAATTGCACTGGTGGTTGAATTGGTGAATTTCCCCTTATAACTGAGAAGTAACTGAGATCAATTTTACATAAGATGTCCAGAGAATAGGAAAAGTAGGCAGCTCCTCCAAAGGTTTTAAGAGTTCTATATAAACCACACTGAATTGACAAAGACAGCATATAAAGGGAAAATTAAAGACTAATATCTCTCATGATCAAATTGTTTTTTAAAAAAGTATACTAAGCTAGTCCCGGTCGGGGCACCAGATTCTGTCCCGGTTGCTCCTCTTCCAGGTCAGCTCTCTGCTGTGGCCCAGGAGTGCAGTGGAGGACGGCCCAAGTGCTTGGGCCCTGCACCCCATGGGAGACCAGGATAAGTACCTGGCTCCTGCCATCGGATCAGCGCGGAGTGCCGGCTGCAGCGCGCCAGCTGCGGCGGCCATTGGAGGGTGAACCAACGGCAAAAGGAAGACCTTTCTCTCTGTCCCTCTCTCTCTCACTGTCCACTCTGCCTGTCAAAATAAAAATAAAAAAATAAAGTATACTAAGACAAGTTTGATACAATATTAACAAACTGAATTGTATCCTAGAATTAACTGTTTAATTTTTATTTTTAGTTATAATAATTGAGGTACAATGTGATGTTTTGAATCATGCATATGTTGCTTAATGATCAATTCAAGGTAATAAACGTACCCATCACCTGAAACCTTTTACTTTCCTTTTTGGGAGAATACCAGGATGAATTCTTATTGAATTAACACTTCAAAATCAGATGACTTCAGAAAAACAAAGGAACACATAATTATATCATGATTATAACAATAGATGCAAAAAATTGATATAATTCATCATCTACTTTAGAGTAAAATTCATAAAAATGAAGCTAATGTCATAATCAGTAAAGAAATATTCAAATCTCCTGTAATCAGGAATCAGTAAAGGATTCTAATCATCATCAATTCTATTCAACATTCATGTACTGCTATACAAGGAAAAAAGAAAAGATAAAAAGATTGCAAAAGAAAGAAAATTACAGTTATTCACATACTGAATGTGAATACTTCTAGATTAAGATTAATATATTAAATATCAGAAATAATAAATACAGTAATATTATTAGTTACATGGTAAATTTAAAAAAACTAATTCTAAATACAAGCAAGACATAATTAGAAGATTAAATGAAATACATTTTACTACAGGTCAAAGATTACTGAACTCTAAGGTAAAATTTTTTATTTATTTGACAGGCAGAGTGGACAGTGAGAGAGAGAGAGAAAGGTCTTCCTTTGCCGTTGGTTCACCCTCCAATGGCCACCACGGCCGGCGCACCGCGCTGATCTGAAGCCAGGAGCCAGGTGCTTCTCTGGTCTCCCATGGGGTGCAGGGCCCAGGCACTTGGGCCATCCTCCACTGCACTCCCTGGCCACAGCAGAGAGCTGGCCTGGAAGAGGAGCAACCGGGAAAGAATCTGGTGCCCTGACCGGGACTAGAACCCAGTGTGCTGGCGCCGCAAGGTAGAGGATTAGCCTAGTGAGCCGCGGTGCCGGCCTCTAAGGTAAAATTTTAATGAAAGTTGGGCAAAATGTTTACACAGCAATCTATAAAAAATTTAGCAGAATTAATCAAGGTATGAATAATCAGAATGATGAAGAATATTTACTAAATGGATAATTTAATTTTTTGATGATGGATTCTTCTGACTTTGAAATACATGCAATCCTACTCTATGTGAAATCAACTTACAGGGTTTCAGCATGTTCTGTAAATCCCTAAATTAGGCTAAAGGACATAAAGTTAGATCACAGCTTAACAGAATAAAGAAAGAACTGTTAGTGAATGATTCAAGCAGTTCTGAAAATCATGGTTTCTTGTCACTAGAATTCAAGTACAAGCTGCATAGTATCTTGATGAAGATATTTTATTGGAAAATCAAAAAAATTGATGGTGTAACAATTACATTTTATATTTTAATACCTGAGTTCATGATTCTATTGTTTTAAGAATATTTTGGTATCCAATAACCTATATACTCAATTTTCCTATAGCCTATTATTGAAACATGAATCTATGTTTTTTCATTCAACAGAAAATCTTTATTAGGTTCCTACTATGTGCCAAATTTTGTGTTTGGCATTCATCAGTGAACAAAACAAAAATCTCTGTTCCCTGAAGTGATGAGATGTAGGCAAAGGATAATAAACACCACAAATTCGTCAATTCTATTAGTATATTAGAACCTGAGATGATTTACAACAAAAGAAGCAAAGATAACAAGATCAGAGGATTAGAAGTGCTGGTGTTATGCTGGACAACTTCCAGCAAGGTATCCAGTAATTTAGAACATTTGAGCCAATTGTTTAAGTACTTTATAAGTTCATTTAATTCTTGTACCGGGGTTGGCACTGTGGCATAGTGAGCTAAGCCTCTGCCTGCAGCGCCTGCATCCCATGTGGGCACTGGTTCAAGTCCCAGCTGCTCCTCTTGCAATCCAGCTTTCTACAATGGCCTGGGAAAGCGTTAGAGGGTGGCCCAAGTGCTTGGGCCTCTGTACTTGCATGGGAGACCGGAA
Organism: Oryctolagus cuniculus; assembly: GCF_051225735.1. Lineage (NCBI taxonomy): Eukaryota > Metazoa > Chordata > Mammalia > Lagomorpha > Leporidae > Oryctolagus > Oryctolagus cuniculus. The sequence goes on from NC_142888.1 coordinate 13,316,136, forward strand.
GTATAACTTTTTGTCCTATTCTGTTCTAAGTAGAACAAAACAGCAAAAAAAATAAACAGCAAAAACAAAAAAGCAAAAAAAATTACAAAAAAGTGGTATGTCATCATGAGACTATTTCTATAACATTTGGGGGCTAAAAATAGACAGTGTTCAATGTAAAATTTTTATAAAAACTGCACATACATATATCCTCAAAAGTAACTATAATTAGCAGCAAAGTCTGTATATGGATAGATATACGTTGATATACATGAATATACATTTATATATATTTGTGCACAAAAATCATTGAAATGAAATCATGTTTTGCAAATATTTCCTATAAGTATATATACATAAGATATTTTATAGATTTCAGAGGCTGAATAGTCATCATTTGGGCACACCATAATTTATTTCAAAATTTCTCTGCTCTTTTTTGTACTCATACTTTTGTGTACTTACCTGAGTAGCTGTACAATCCTAGAAGTGTGTGAGTGATCTGTAACTTAAAACCTTGCAAGGGAATCTTAAATAACTACAAAATCTGGTATCATTTCAGACCCCGTGTAAAATCTAGTACTAGAGAAAGAAAAATATATTTTTATTTAATATTTATTATACAGATTGCTATACATCACACGTTTTCTGAAAATTGAATGTTTTGTATATTATGTAACCATGATAAAAATATTTTACTGCGAATACCAACTTACTATTTTATATCAATAGATTTTGCCAGTTCTGGTGTAGTTCCTCAATAATAGATTCAATATTAATTATCAGTATAAATAATTTTGATACCAATGTGCTTAGTGAAATAAGCCAGTCCCAAAAAGACAAATATTATGTTTTCTGATATGTGGTAGATAATAGAAGATACAAAAAATATGTAAGAATGAAACTGACATCTTATGATTTGATTGATTTTAGGCCTTGCCTATACTCCTGTGGAACAGAGGTCTTTTTACTTTTTACTTGTTTAACATTATGGCTAGTGGCACATTAAGCCTGCAATTATAAATTGAAATTATGTTACTGCAAAAATTAAAGGAAAAAAAAGGAAGGAAGGAAGGAGGGGGATTGGAGAGATGGAAATATGGTATCTATGAAATACTTGAAATTTGTTTATATTAATTTTTTTTTACAAAATTATTTATCTTCATTTTATGTGGAAGGCCAAGAGACAGAGACAGAGAGATGCAAAGAAACCTTCCATCACTCCCCAGCGCCTACAACAGCCACTGCTGGGCTGGGTAAAGTTGGATCCCTACACTCACTCAATCCGGGTCCTACAGCAGAGATTCAAGAACAGTTGCACCTTCCTAATTGTATCTCTCTGCTCACTCCTAGAAAAACATACACAAACACACACACAAAGCACACATCTGTTGTTAAATCATTCCCTTCATTTCTAGGTTATATTTGTTGTATCTGTATGTTGTTTTATGTGAACTTCAAATCATATTCAAAATGGAGTACAAAAATATCAATTGATCAGATCCAGGTGGTTAGCCAAAGAGAACACAGATGTAAAAATAGCAGTCTTCCAGAAGAATAAAGGAGATAAATTCTTTTCACCATCTCCCACTACTATGCCTTCACTTTTCTCCATAGTTAGCCATTGCTCTGTCTCCTAACATGTGAAAGTGATTTTGCCTGTTGTGACGGAAAGGAATCGTTAAAGACCGGGTTAGGGTCCGTTTAAATTTTCAGCTTCTTGCCTTTTACCTAGAGAAGCATTCTAAATACAGGCCCAAACACCGCATGCGGCGTGATACACTTTATTTACACGGTGAGAAAAATACACAGGCCTATTAGGGCTTTGTTTCAGGAAAGGGGGCCAAAGAAAGGAAATTATCATACCGTGTTCTGCTAGTCCCGAGTCCACATGGAGAAGACAGCTTTCGTTCTTTCTAGCTTTTTTATGAGCTTCGGAAAACGGAAGTGTTTACGTGGTACCACCCCCACGTCCGGGTAAGAGGAGGTACTTACTGGGGAGGGATCCCCTGATTGACAGGTAGGAGAGCATGGCAATAGAGCAAAGGAGGTGCAGCTTCCAGCTCATGAACTTAAAATTATCTATTTAAGCTGTCCCGTCAAAATGAGTGCAGGCCCAGAACTACTTAACACCTGTAATGTCTTATGATAAGAGTACATGATTCTTGGACATACATGTTGACAACAATAACTCCTTGTAAAAATGCGAATGGATATTACTGTTTTACTTTGCCTAGTTTTTTACTGTAAGAAACTTGGAAGTTAGGGATATATACGAAATGGCTGGCTGAAGAATGGAGCAGTGTTATTAAAATCCTGTATAATTGAAAGTGTAAATGAAAAAAACTGATATCTACTAGTTAGAACATGAGGCAGAGAGAGAGAGAGGTCTTCCATCTGCTGGTTCACTCCCCAATTGGCCGCATCGGCTGGAGCTTTGCTGATCCAAAGCCAGGAGCCAGGAAATTCTTCCGGGTCTCCTACATGGGTGCAGAGGCCCAAGGGCTTGAGCCATCTTCTACTGCTTTCCCAGGCTATAGCAGAGAGCTGGATCGGAAGAGGAGCAGCTAGGAATCGAACCAGTGCACATATGGGATGCTGGAACTGGAGATGGCAGCTTTACCCACTACACCAACAGCGCAGCCCCTACTAGTTACTTTTGTAAATGCTATTTTCACAACTACCACTCAACACCACAATTCATATTGTATTGTAAAATCATAGTATTTCCTGAAGTAGAAGTAAAGAGATATTTCTAGGGGTTCTTTCTGATGCTTTCTTGAGCACTAAGGAATATAATGTTTCATTTTTGACTAGATGGGCCTCTTATGCTTAACTCAATAATAAAATTTGGTATGAGATCTACCATTCATGTGAGCCTGTTCAAAATACAACTCTTTGTCACAACATAGCTGTTGGAAACTTGTACAGTTTCAGACAACATGGTTTATAGGGGAGTGTGGATTCTTTTGCTCAATGTCATATTCATGAAATTCATCCAGGTTGTATGTGGAAGTTTGTTAATATTCCTTAATGTGTGGTGATGCATTGTGGTAGACTTTTAGGTTGTCTCTACTTTGAGCTATTAGGAAGTAATGTCTCCAAATGCTTTTTGGCACACATGTGCCCTGTTGGAGTGATTCTATAAATCAGAATAGAATTTCTGAGTCACATTGTATATGTATATACAGCTTAATAAAACTGGAACACATATGGGATGCCGGCACTGTAGGTGGTGGCGTTACCTGCTATGCCACAGTCCTGGCCCCAACCCCTAAAGTTATCTTTAGTGAAAGCAAAGTGCTGAATCCCACTGTTTCTCCCCAAAAGCTGCCTTTAACAAAGTAAAAGTGTGTGCCCCACTCCTTGGGAGCTTCCAATCTTATCATGAGAAAACCAAGGGAGTGGTGATCCCACCCTTCTGAAGGCTCTTGTTTTATCCTAAGCAAACCAGAGAATGCAAATAAGATTATAAACAGGGCCTTTTGTCCCAGTCTAGTAATAGACTGTTTTTCCCCCAAAACTGTACTTAAAAACCCCACTACCACCAGCCCCTTTGGGTTTTCCCTCTCTTGGACCCCCCACTCCTAGCCACTTCAGCAGGAGGTTTCTGACTTAAATAAATCTTGCTTTTCTCTCTGCCTTGTCTGAGTAGAAATTCTTCCATGAGAGACAAAGAACCGAGGTAGTCTTTTCTCTGCTGCATTTCACCCATAACAATATTTACATTCCTGAGAGCCAAGGATTGTTCTAAAAATAAAATATCAAGAGGAATACAGATGAACCGCCTAACTGGAAATGATTTAAGTGATAGCTTCCTTCTCAGTAGAACCCATGGAGACTGTAGAAAAATATGGGCACCATCTTTCCAATTCCAAAAGGAAAAAACTGTAAACCCAAAATCATATATCCAGCGAAATTATTCTTCCAAACAGAATGAAATAAAATACATCCACTCAACAAAACCTGAGACAATTTGTTGCTGGATATAACGTAAGTAATGCTGCAGTCTTCTGCCTCTCCTCTGTATAACCCTGCCTTTCAAAAAAATAAATAAATCTTTCAAAAAAAAAAAGGTAAACACAAAAAAGACAGTGTCAAAACTAACCAAGAAAAACAGGTTCACATTATCAATAATGAATGTAGAGCATATAATTTCTACAGATCCTGGAAACATACATATAATATTATAGGAGAATTCATTCCAAAAAGTAAAATTACACAAAATGACAAAATTCAAAAATAAATACACTTAAGATCAACAACTGTAGGAAATAGCAACAGTCCAACATCAATCAAATAAATATTACCTAATAAAATACTTACTAAATATAATTTTCATGTCCTGGTGCTCTGAGCTTTTCCATATAATCAAGAAAGAAATAAAATTCCCCTGCACAAACTTCCATAGAATAGAGAGAAAAGTATGCCCCAAACTGTGTAAGATCTTTATCAACTTTACACAACACTAGCAGGGACATCATGAAGACACACTTAGTTTTATATCTCTCATGATAAAAAGCAACAATGAAAACTACTGTGATATTTTTACATTTATCATTATGCTTACTAAACTTTTGGGGAAAAACTTTTTTCTGACAAATAGAATTGTAAATGATGTATTTTGCTGCACTGTTCATATATCAAGAACAATATGGGTTTAATTCAAGACTGAATTATTATAGACCTAAGACTCAAATCAATTTTAACAAAAAAGGAAAATTATTTCATATTATAAAAGATACACTAACTTTACCATTCATGTATTATTAAGGCATTAATTTGAAGAACTCAAAAAAATATGATTAGTTTTGAAATACTAAGAACCATCCCTCTGAGATCAGGAATGAGAAGAAAAAGTCTACTATTACCACTTCAAATCAGTATTTTATAAAGATCCTAGGCTAGGGCAACAACAAACAATAAATATTCGAAAAGAATAAAGGAAGGTGAATTTATTCACAAAGAGTATTATTATGTTTATAAACTAAAAGGAATCTATAGGTCATATATGATAATTTCTTATAGAATTTAACAAACTTGTAAGATTCCATTCAATCAAGTATAAACATATTTTCTGAGAACAGAATTCTCACTAAAACTTTATGCTATTACAAGAAATGGCACAAACATTCCACATTACATGGTAATTTTTTTCTGAAAACTTCTTATCAGATAAAATTTGACTGATTATAATTTAATTATTGTCATCATTTTCCCTGATATCATCATAACAGAGACTCCAGCATATAAGATACAATTTAAACACATTTGACATTTAATCCAAGTGGAATAATAAAAGCATTCATTATGACAGTTTTATATATGTCTCCTTGTTTAATGATTTCACTAACTAGAATTCAGCTTCTTTTCAGTGACTCACAGTTAATTTAAATAATTTCCCCCATATAACTTTTTGGGGATTTTTCTTAGTACTGCTTTCCTTTGTAACTCTTATCTAAATCACTCCATAAGCCTAACGTATTATGCCATTCTCTTCTACTTTGAAATAAAAGCAGCATTGACATTTCAAAACAACTATTAGTAATAAGTTATCATGTGACTATTTGTTATTTATGTTTTACCACCTACAAATGTGAGGAGTCAGATGGCAGTCAGGTTGGTCCTGGTGGAAACTGAGGGTGCAGAATGCTTGCTTTCCCCAAAAGTTATCTCTAGCAAGGTCAAAAGTGCCTGCCCCACTCCTTGGGAGCTTCCAATTTTACCCTGAGAATAGCAAGAGAGTAGCTATTCCATGTCACATATCAAAGTACCCGGGTTTGATCCCTGGCTCCAGCTCCTTGCCAATAAAGACCCTGGCAGGCACAGTAATGGCTCAAAGAACTGGGCTCCTACCACCCATATGGGAGACCTCGATTATAACCGGGTTCCTTGCTATGGCCCAGCACAGCTCCAGAGAGGGGCTTCTGGGGAGTGAGCTAGTGGATGGTCTCTGTCTCTGATCATAAGTGAACAAATAAAGAAATATTTTTTGAAAGGTCATGGGAAAATGAATTTAAAAGATGTCTTTTCTGGTACAAAAATTTAAAATTCATACATATAAAGTTTTCTCATATATGCATTACCCATGACCTTAGTTTAAGACCTCACATTCATATAATTGCATATGTATTAACATATTTATATATAAACCCATCTATAGTCTATACTTATATTCTAATTATATATTCATTACTTTATTGTGATACTTTATTATATTTAAATACATTTTCATATACAAATATATTTTGCCAAAGTAAAAAATTGCTATATTATTTAAACATGTTAGTCATAAAATATTTGTGGCAGTTAATTCAAGGATCCCATCATTATTATTTACCAGGAATATTTTGTCCCTCCCTGTACACTATTATTTCCAAGTCAACATAAGGATGAGATCAGAAATTGCAATGACAACCACTTTTAATGTTTCTTTTGAATATTCAGATATTTGAAATATATTCTAAAAAGAAAGCTTTCCCCTATTTTAGTGTTTTCTTTTCTTTTCTTTTCTTTTTCTTTTTTTTTTTTTTTTTTTTTTTTTTTTTTTTTTTTTTTGACAGGCAGAGTGGATAGTGAGAGAGAGAGAGAGAGAAAGGTCTTCCTTTTGCTGCTGGTTCACCCACCAATGGCCGCCACGGCTGGCACGCTGCGGCCGGTGCACCGCGCTGATCTGAAGCCAGGAGCCAGGTGCTTCTCCTGGTCTCCCATGTGGGTGCAGGGCCCAAGCACTTGGGCCATCCTCCACTGCACTCCCTGGCCACAGCAGAGAGCTGGCCTGGAAGAGGGGCAACCGGGAAAGAATCCGGCGCCCTGACCAGGACTAGAACCCGGTGTGCCGGCACCACTAGGTGGAGGATTAGCCTATTGAGCCGCGGCGCTGGTCTTTAGTGTTTTCCATGCAGGTTTTGTTTTTGATTTTTTGCTCTTGTTGAATAAATAATTTTGTTACAGAAATAGTTTTCATTGATCAAATAGTTAAGTTTTTGAAGTATTGACCAAAATGAGATATTTGGACATATATGAAACATAAATTATGTTAGTGAGTTGAAATGAGCATGCAGTACCTCCCCTGGAAGGATGATATAAAAGAAGCCAGCATCCCTCCAATGACAAAAGATAGAATTTTTTAAAGACTTATTTATTTATTTGAGAGTCAGAGTTACAGATAGAGAGAGGGAGAGGCAGAGAGAAAGATCTTCCATCCACTAGTTTACTCCCCAGATGGCAGCAAACAGGAGCCAGGAGCTTATTCCTGGTCTCCCACGCAGGTTCAGGGTCCCAAGCACTTGATCCATCTTCTACTGCTTTCCCAGGCCATAGCAGAGAACTGGATCGGAAGAGGAGTAGCCAGGACTTGAACCGGTGCCCATGTGGGATGCTGGTGCTGAAGGCACTGGCTTTACCGGCCATGCCACAGCACTGGCCCCAAGATAGATTTTTTTAACCCATATTCTATATCAAGCAAAATTATGCTTTCAAAGTGAGAATGAATATATAATCAAACATAAGATGATAACTTGTTACTGGTCAACCTGTAGTATAAGTGATGCTAAAGTCTGAGGAAAATAACACATAATAGAAAGTATGAGCTACAGGAGTGATGAAGAATAGTGGACAGAGAAAATATGTGTATAATTATAAAATATTAGCATTTTATATTATTCTGTGACTTAGTGAATCTTTAAAGAAATGTGAAAAATTATATTTTATATACAACAAGTACACAAAGGAAATGGGGGATAAATGGAATATCCTATCGCAAGATTACACTTACAGGAAATGATAGTATCTAAATTTAAGTAGGTCATGAAAGAGCATGAAGATTACATTTACAGGAAATGATAAATCTGAATCTAATCAAATTATGAAAACTAAGGAATTCAAATACCAATCCCTTGAGCAAGCACTAAATAACATGAAAATATATAAGCAATACTCTACTTGTACATTTATATTTATTTTTACCTCCGTTGGTGAATTTCACTAATTTCATCTGTTAAATATTCTATCATTTCATAATAACTTGATTGCCAAAGTCACTATATAGTAATATGTTATATGCAGTGATAAATAGGCACAAAACACTCGTGTCTTTCACTTGTATTCTACATATTGTATAATACCTAATTTATTGTGATATATATTAATAAATCATGAGATATATATAGCAATTTATATAAATCATTTAACATAAAATATATTTTGCTAAGGTAAAAATGTATACAAGCAATGATACTATATAACTTTTAAGTACGCGTGGAAAATAAAGAATTCAAACAGCAGTATTTTATAAAAAGAAAACTGTAAGAAAAATAACAATCGATGTAAGCTTTCCAAACTTAATAAAGGGCATTTACAAAAAAATCTACAGCTGACAAACAGAACTCTTTGTCCCCAAGATCAGGAATAAGGAAAATTACTACCAGTTTTAATGTTACACATTGCTGGAAGGAATGGCCAGGGAAGGAAAGGAAAGGAAATAAAAGCACACACTTGTGAAAGATATAATTCCCATATCTACAGAGGACATGATGTCCACATAGAAAATCTCAAAAGTGTAATTATTCACACATTGCATGCTTATGTCTAGAAAATGTTTATGCAATCTAAAGAAAATATATTAAAACCAATAATTAGTTCATCAGGGTTATTGTATTTCAAACAAATAATTTTTCTAAGGACAGCAACTGTTATAAAACTTTTTATATACATCAAGAAATGAACAAAAAAAGCCTAAAGGGCAAATTAATATTTAAGGCATTCTCTATACTCTTAAGAAATAAACTCACAATTCACGCTCAGTTTCTGATGTCCATTTTTTCTTATTTTACAGTGCAGGGGATGAATAACATAAAAAAATTCTATATATTTGAATGCTTAATCCATGTAGAATAAAATAAGCATTCACTGTTACAGTGTTACTTATGGTACCCAGTTAAATTACCTCACTGTCTAAATGGAGTTTAGTTTCTTTTAAATGGCTCCATTTGTTAAAGAGATTCTTTGGATATAATGTAACATATAACATGTGTATAACATGTGTGTATAACATATAATGTAACATATAACATATGATGTAATTCTTTAGATATCAAAATATTATATATGAAAGCTATTCATGTGTATATTACTTTCACTAGTATTCTATATTTCTCCTATTGTTTAAATGATGTTCATACAAATTCTGTTAATCATATCAAATTTGTCCAAAGTAGGATTCTCATTAAAAACTTACAATAGAGGCCGGCGCCGTGGCTCACTAGGCTAATCCTCCGCCTAGCGGCGCCGGCACACCGGGTTCTAGTCCCGGTCGGGGCGCCGGATTCTGTCCCGGATGCCCCTCTTCCAGGCCAGCCCTCTGCTGTGGCCAGGGAGTGCAGTGGAGGATGGCCCAGGTGCTTGGGCCCTGCACCCCATGGGAGACCAGGAAAAGCACCTGGCTCCTGGCTCCTGCCATCGGATCAGCGCGGTGCGCCGGCCGCAGCGCGCCGGCCGCGGCGGCCATTGGAGGGTGAACCAACGGCAAAAGGAAGACCTTTCTCTCTGTCTCTCTCTCTCTCTCACTATCCACTCTGCCTGTCAAAAAAATAAAAAAAAAAAAAAAAAAAAAAAAAAAAAAAAAAAGTAAAAACTTACAATAGATAAAGTATCATTTTATTATATTTTAATTCATGTCAACATAAGTAATAGATCAGCAATTATAACATCAATTTGATATTTTACTTATTTTACTTTACATATAGTCTACGCAGATGTATTTTGTGTATTTTAAGAATATGTTTTTTTGCATTTTTGGTTTTTTTCATGTGTGATTCCTTGGGCTTTTGTGCAATTTTGTTACTACTGTAAATCTAATAAGTTATTCATTTATTTACATAGGATTGATGTTTTTAAATACATTATCAATAAACTCTGTATTTGTTACCATATGGAAGATAAAAATATCAGTGAAGTGAACAAATCTATATCAACTGAGAACTTTAAGAAATAAAGATACATGCTCTCTGGAAAGCCAAGACATAGTGACAAAAACTCTTCTGCATGAAGGATCTCTGTGAGTGAGACTTCAGTGGAAAGAAGGGGCCATCAAAGAAGGAGGTACTTTTCTCTGAAGGAGAGAACTTCCACTTTGATTATGGCCCTGTCTAAATACCGGTGGAATTTGTGGCTTCCATAGCCTTAGCAGCTCATGTCAAGAGTCTCGGGTGATCACTGACATAAAAAATAAGAGTGTTAATTGTTAAATCAACAACAGGAATCACTATGTACTTGCTCCCCATGTTGGACCTCTGTCCTTAGTGAGGTGTACTATGAGAATTAACGGTAAAACTTGTCTTCAAACTGTACTTTATACTTTGTGTGTCTGGGTGCAAACTGTTGAAATCTTAACTTAGTATAGAGTTGGTCTTCTGTATATAAAGATAATTAAAAATGAATCTTAATGAAGAATGGGATGGGAGAGGGAGTAGGAGGTGGGATGTGAGTGGGGGTGGAAGGGTGGGAATGGGGGGAAGAACCACTATATTCCTAAAAGCTATGCATAAGAAATTTGTATTCATTAAATACAGACCTTCTGGAAACAAAAAAAAAATTACATGGAAATAAATCTTTAGGAATGATTATATAACCCAAGTATTATCCTCCAAATAAATTCTTTATTTACAGTAAAAAAAAAAAGTTACATGCTCTATACCCCATTGCAGCTAAAGACTTGATACTAGCAAAAAAAAAAAAAAAATTACTTACTCAGGAAGGATGATGTATTTAACTTTCAACTCATATTCTGTGTCCAGCAAAATTATCCTCCCAAACTGAGAAGGAAATAAGGCATGAACACATAACTGAATCCAAGATAATATGTCATTGGCCAAATCACTTTTTCAATGGCAAATGACTAAAGCAAAATGTTAAGTCATATTGTAGATATAAACTATACAATAAGAACACAAAGGAAAGGGTGAATAGAAGGAATTGTAGTGTTATGAGGTTACATATATAGGAAATGATACCAACTCTGTATACCATGAAAAAGGAAAGAAATTAAATACCAATCCCTTGATTAACCACAAAACCTAATGCAAAAATTACATAATACTCCTATTAGAATTACTGCAAAACCAAATATCAAAAATCTTATTATCCACAGTAATACCCACATTTACTTGTTTGTTTTCCTAATAAATTGACCCTCAATAATATAATCTGTCTTTTGTCCATATTTGGTACATGTGTGAAACATTTATGGAATGAATAAAACAATTACATTGAAAGAAACTTAAAACGTTTTCATATGATTGTATTTGAATTTGCTGGTTAAACAAGTTATCCTTCTCCCTCTTTTCCTTCTTCACCCCTTCCCTCCAGTCTGTAGGGTTTCCCTCAATAAACTCTTTCCCTTAAAAAAAAAAAAAAAAAAAAAAGGAACTGAATAGGAGCAGGTGCTGTGGCATGGCAGGTAAATCCAGTGCTTGCAATTTCAGCATCCCATAATGGGGGTCAGTTCATGTCCCGGCTGTATCCAGCTCCCTGCTAATGCATCTAGGAAAGCACCAGAGGATGACCCAAGTACTTTGGCCCCTGCACCCACGTAGGAGACCCAGAAAAAGCTCTTTGGCTCTTGGCTTCCGACCAGCCCAGTTCCTGCCATTGCGGCCATTTGGGGAGTGAACCAATGGATGTTAGAGTCTCTCTCTCTCTCTCTCTCTCTCTCTCTCTCTCTCTGTAACTCTAACTTTCAAATAAATAAAAATATAATCTTTAAAAAGTGAGAGAATAATGCGTCATCAAAAGCCACAATAATTTGAAATTTAAAAAAAAGGAACAAATGCTGGCAAAAACAGATCCACTTTTTTAAAGGACATTTTCCTGAAAAAATATTGTTGGATATATACTTCATTGAAGAAGCTGACATACTCATCCCTGTATCTTGCCCTGAAAGTGACTAGAAAACATGTGGATGTCACACACAAAACAAATATGAGACTGAAAAGTGGACTACTAGGGACCTCAGGACCCAAATAACATGCTGGAAGTTTTCTCATTTTTAAACATTTTACATTGTTTTTGCTTCATACATCTGACATCTGGAGGTGAAGAATCAGGGAATCCTGAAACACCAAAGAGTATAGACAACAAAATTTGAGGTCAACAAAGCCCACTGTCTTGAGACAAAAACACACAAATACACAAAAACTAGAAAAGACACAAACAGTACAGAGAACATACGGACAATAACTTCTCTACTCTAGCCAAACACCATCCTCTTCCACAGCATTAAAGTTCCAAAGGAGACACTGGATATACTTCACCTCAAGTGCAGTCACCCCAATAGCCCAACTTATTGAGCATGACCATAAAAATTATGATTTGGTTACACCTATGCAATTTAAAATTACAATGAGATACCTTTCTACACCTAAGAGCAGGGTCCAATCAAAACTATGAGCGTACATCAAAAGATTTATGGAAGAATGAAATCAAAAGGTGAGTTTATGTGGGTGCAAAAAATTTGAAACATACACACAGCTTTTATATAATACGCATCTCCACTAATTTAAAAGAAAAGCTTCATATACACAGATTAACATTATCTGTTAATTCCATTCCAATGAACTTTTTGAAATATCCTTGTATTGACCATAACTAGTATTTGCAAGCATATATAAGAACTATGATTCTCATACAATGCTAGGAGAATGGAAAATGGTATAATCACACTGAAAAGCATTTTAACATCTTTTAAATAACTAAAGGTGTATCTATCAGGAGATCCAGCCACCCCATTTCTTCATGCTTATCTAAGAAAAAATTTAATGCATACACTATGGGAAAGAAGGAAGGGCTTTGGTTTATATAGGAAAGATAAATAAAGTTATAAAAGGAAACTTGAGCTCAAGGATGAATATATACATCATTTTCTTCTGATGATTTTGTGTGTGCATTTGTATTCAAGCCTCTATTACTCATTTTAAAGTGTAAAGGTTATTTAAACAATTATTTAAATGTAAATTCAATGAAGATATTAAAGTTTGATATAATAATGTATATATAAAGGAAAATTTGAAGCAATAAATACAAAATATAAAAATACTGAAACTTTGTAATCAGAAAATCCATTTCAAAGGGTCAGTGTTTACTAGATATGTTAAGACATCACATGGGAAACCAGCATCCCAAATCAGAGTGCCTGGTTCAAGTGCTGGTTTTACTTCTGATCCAGTTCTCTGCTAATGTGCATCCTGAGAGGCAGCGGATGATGGTTCAAACACCTGGGCCCTTGCTACCCATGTGCAAGACTGGGATTGAGTTCCAGGTCTTGGCTTTTCTATGGCTCAGCCCTGGCTATATTGAACCAGTAGATGGAATCCCTACCCCCCAAAAAAATTAAAACAGAATTTCAAACAATATCATATATTGTGGTAAATATTGAAAACCTCCCCCTGAAATCAGCAAAGAGCCAATAAGCCACGAACTACCAACAGTTCTAGTCAGCATCTCAGAAAGCTCATAGCCAGGGCAATAAAGCAAGAAAAAAACTTGAAGATTGAAGGGAAGAAATTAAATTACCATTAATCGTAGTTTGCATGTTTATGTTTCCAAATTATATACAAATAACCTATAATATTTTATAATTAAACTGTGAATTCAGTAAGATTGCAGGATTTGGTATACTCTTTAAACAGTGTTTTTTCTAATCAATTGTTATTATTCATTTATAGATATCATAAGAAAGAGCACTAAAATATACACAACAAGGTTATATTTTTAAGCTTTCCTACATAGTTACAAATAAAATTGTGAGATTTAACTGATTACTGTTGTCATCTTTTGTCTTATTATATCAACAGAGGAAACAGAATATAATAAGCGTTACTATCCATTTGACATTTAATTCTACTGGAACAATAAAAAGAGCAACTTCTGTGACAATTTTAATTACGATTTCTAGGTTAATGATCTCATTGACTAATTAGAGGTTAGCTTCTCATAAACGACTCACAGTTAAACTATTTCCTGCTATATCTTATATTATTCTTATTTTACTCCTTTACTTCCTTTCTAAGCTTTCTGTCTCTAGAACTAGCTTCTTATTACATTTTGCATTTTCAAAAGCAAAAGTTATTGGTAACATACCATCATTATGTGATTTTTAAGTATATCTTGTCTTACACAGAAATATTTTGTACACAGTGTAAAATTTTCAAAATAGCTTATATGTATTCCTTTTCAGAAGTAATTACGATTAGCAGTGAAGTGTATATATGATTAGCAGTGAAGTGTATATATAAAAAGATTTAAACATGGACATTTATTTGCATGAATGACATATTTACATAATCATACACACATCTGTCAGTAAATGATAATTCATTTTTTAAAATTAGCAATATATCTTGGAGATGTTGTCTGTAAGTATTTTACATCTACCTGAATGGCTGTAAAACTGCATGACATTTATACTATACACAACATAATTTATGAAAGGATATCTGTTAAAACTTTGTTTTTTTCAAAACTCTATTACCATTTTATACATGCTTGATAACACAGTATTTTGTTATTTAAATAAACTCAAACAAGGTACTCATATTTAAAATATTAATTTCTCACTTATAATTTATATATTATTTGATATATACTGATAAGATCTGTTACATGATCTATCGTTTCATAATTTAAATTCTATACCCAAATTATACATTAACCTTTTACACATATACACACATATTCATGTATTTACATACAAAAAAATTCTTGTTGCTTGTTGTATCATACATATAGGTATCTGCTTATAAGAAAATAGAATATTTCCCTATTTTCCCCTAAATGAAAACTAAAATTTCTGAACATGATAAATAATGTGAACCAAAGATGATTCTGAAAAGTAGAAAGAACAAAGGTGACTGACTAGGAACTTCAGAATCAAGGGAAGAGCACACTAGTGTTTCCATGTTTTCCTAGGTCTATCTAAGACTTAGAGTAGGAAAATCCAACAACTTGAAAACACAAAATGATGCAGAAAAGTCAAAAACCTGCTATCTCTAAACTAGGAATGAAGAAGGGCACTGACATAAAAGACAGAAAACTTGTAGTCCATAATTGCTCTATACCAGACAAACACTATCCTCATCCATACCAGCGGAAGCCCAGTAGCGAAACTAGACTACCACCAAGGGGTGATCCCCAAACTGTTCCTCCCCATGGTATCTACTTTTTCCATGGACTGGGCACCCCTAAAGAAAAAGAGAACTATGACTAGATTGTACTTACACAACAGATATCAGTGAGATACTACCACACATCTATTTGAAAGCTACAATGAAGAATTACAAATGCTGGCAAGGATATAGAGCAATTGAGACTGCTGACAGGATGTAAAACTTTACAATCACCTTACAAAACCCCTTGATGTACTGGGGCTGGCATTGTGGCACAGCAGGTTAGGCTGCCATTCTTGGAAGCTCTGCTTCGGATCCAGTTCCCTATTGATGTGCCTAAGAGTACTTGGGCCCCTGCCACCCATGTGAGAGACCCAGATGGAGTTCCCAGCTTGGCCCAGATCCCACCATTGAAGCCTTTTGTGGAGTGAAACAGCAGATGGACGCTTTCTCTTTTGCCCTCTCTTTCTCTCCCTCACTCTGTAATTGCCTTCCAAAATAATATTTTTAAAAAAACTCTTTGCTGTATTTTGATGGAACCTAAAGGTACTCTTATCATGTTATCTAGCTGTATCATGCATTCAAGCTCATCCAAGAGAATAAAAATATAGGTCCACATGAAAATGCATACAATTATGTACACACTACTCAAAAAGAGGAAATTCTAGGTAGAAACAGTAGGGTGAAATACAAAGTTGTACAAGGAAACTAGAGTGGGGAGACAGATATGTACATCATGTTGCTTCTAGTGAAGTTTCCACAAGGCCACATATCTATGTTAAAACTCATACTGCTCAAGATAAAACTGCAAAATTTACGTAGCATCAGTTATGTTTCAATGAAGCTGCTACAAAATTGGAAATACATGTTTAAAAGAATATCTAGGTGCCGGTGCTGTGGCGTAGTGGGTAAAGCCATCACCTGCACTGCTGGCATCCCATGTGGGTGCTGGTTCAAGTCCCGGCTGCTCCTCTTCCACTCTAGTTCTCTGTTATGGCTTGTGAAAGCAGTGGAAGATGGCCCATGTCCTTGAACCCTGCACCTGCATGGGAGACCCAGAAAATGTTCCTGGATCCTGTTTTCAAATTGGCACAGCTCCAGCCACTGAGGAGTGAACCAGCAGATGGAGGACCGACCTCTCTCTCTGCCTCTCTTTCTCTGTGTAACTCTTTCAAATAACATGCAAAAATGTAAAAAAAAAAAAAAAAAGTTAATGTGAGTACTCGGTACTCGATGAGTACTTTTAGAAAAAAAAGAATATTGATAGCAACAGATGCACAATAGTAAATCCTGAAATTTGTGATAAGAAAATCCATCTCAAAATATCAAACCACTACTAGAAATGCAACAAGAAAATTAAGGTCTATGAGTGATATAAAATTAAAAGAAAAATAAAAAAGGAAGGAATAAGGAGGTTGGGACCAAGGGAGGGAGGAAAGGTAGGGTGGGAAGTATCATTATGTTTTTAAAACTGTATATATGAGGGGCTGGTGCTGTGGCATAGCAGGGAAAGCTGCCGCCTGCAGTGTCGGCATCCCATCTGGGCTCCAGTTTCGAATCCCGGCTACGCCACTTCCTATCCAGCTCTCTACTATGACCTGGGAAAGCAGCAGAAGATGGCTCAAGTCCTTGAGCCCCTGCACCCACGTGGGAGACCGAAAGAAGCTCCTGGCCCCTGGCTTTGGATCAGCGCAGCTCAGCCGTTGTGGCCAACTAGGGAGTGAACCAGTGGATGGAAGACCTCTATAACCCTCTCTCTTCCTCTCCTCTCTCTGTGTAACTCTGACTTTCAAATAAATAAATAAATCTTAAAAAAATACTGTATGTATGAAATTTGCTGTTTATATAAACAAAAATTTTTAAATAATAAATTTAAAAAGCCAGGTGAACCAAAGTATGTGTCATGCACTTTATTACATATGAAATGGAGGAACATATAAACAATAAGCTTCTAAAAACAGGAATACAAAGAGAGCAATGAAAATTTAAAGCATTTTTTTAATTTGGAGAAGAGTTACATAAACCCCTGGAAGTCAGAAGAGGATGAAGAGAGGAGGGAGGGAAAAGAGGAGGCTGGGAGAGGAGCAGGAGGGGGTGGATGAGGAAAATGAGGAAAAGGTAGATGGAGAGGAGGGAGGAGGGAGAAAGGAGAGGAGGAGGAGGGGAACAACAGGATGAAAGAGGGGGAAGCAGAGAAGGAGGAAGGAGAGGAGGAGGAGGAAGAGAATTTCCAAAATAGCACATCATATCATATCCTGGTATCACATAACATTATTTTTTAAATAATTTTATACTAAGAACTTTGATATTATACAAAAAGAAAAAATTTCACTGCAAACACAGTGTAACAACAACAAAACCTAGAGAACCTCAATTGTCCCGTATCTTATAAATAAATAAATAAATTCCTAAAAATGGATCCCATGTGCTTGCACCTAAAGCCATGAAGTTTTTCAAGGCATAGGAGAAATAATAGCAGATTTGCCCAACCCTTTCCTCATAATGAAACCAGGAAAAACACACCCTGAAAACTGTGAGAAACCCATAAAGTTTACATCAAAATAATAAAGAAAATAACAGATCTCTGGCTCAACCAGCCCTGACACCCTCCCCTATGCCCCAAATGCAATCTATGTTTGACAAACAGATTCAAAGTTACTCGAGTTATATTTTATGATCTCTAAGAACATATTCTAATGGTGCAAAATATTGGTATCAAACACCCATAACTAAGTAAAGTGCAAAATCATGTCACCACCATAAGAAACAACCAAAGTTACCATCCAATCATACAGAAAAAAAAAGTCAAAATAAAAACAAAAACTACAGCAAAACCTCTAATGGTAAAATATTTTAAATCTCATGAAGCTCATGTATTGGAATTAAAAAGTAAATTTCAGCTGGCACCGTGGCTCACTTGGCTAATCCTCTGCCTGTAGCGGTGGCACCTCGGGTTCTAGTCACGGTCAGGGTGCCAGTTCTGTCCCGGTTGCTCCTCTTCCAGTCCAGCTCTCTGCTGTGGCCCAGGAAGGTAGTGGAGGATGGCCCAAGTGCTTGGGCCCTGCACCCCATGGGACACCAGGAGGAAGCACCTGGCTCCTGGCTTCGGATCAGCGCGGCACGCCAGCGGTAGCAGCCATTTGGGGGGTGAACCAACGGAAAAGGAAGACCTTTCTCTCTGTCTCTCTCACTGTCTAACTCTGCCTGTCAAAAAAAAAAAAAAAGTAAATTTCACAAGATTGGATTCCACAAAGTGAACTATTAATACATTTTTCTACAAACAACAATCATTATCTTTTAATACACATCATAAGAAATGACACAAAACTGCACTACAAGGTCGTATTTTCCAACTTTTTCATATACTAAGCAAGTAAAACTTGAGTCTTAACTCTTTTTTTTTGAGATTTATTTATTTTTTACTTGAGAGTCAGAGTTACACAGAGAGAGGAGAGGCAGAGAGAGAGGTCTTCCATCCGATGGTTCACTCCCCAATTGGCCGCAACAGCCGGAACTGCACCAATCCGAAACCAGGAACAGGAGCTTCTTCTGGGTCTCCCATGCAGGTGCAGGGGCCCAAGGACCTGGGCCATCTTCTACTGCTATCCCAGGCCACAGCAGAGAGCTGGAAGGGAAGTGGAACAGCTGGGACTAGAACCAACGCCCATATGGGATGCCAGCACAGCAGGCCAGGGCGTTAACCCACTGCACCAAAGCGCTGGCCTGGAGTCTTAACTCTTGTTATTGTTGTTTTTTCTATCATGGTAGCAGAGATCCCAAAATCTAAGAGAAACTTTTATATACACTTGAAATTTAATTCTAGCAGAAAATTTCAAGATGATTCTTTGTACCATTTAACTAATGGCCCCTTGGTTAATAATCTTACTAATTAGGAGTTTAATTTCACAATTCAGTAAATCTCCAAAGCTTTGTCTAACTTCTTATTTAATTGTGAACTATTTTAACTTAAAAAACTAAACTACAAATGTTTTTAAAAATTTACAAATATGTTATTACTGTCTTTTTTTAGTCTATATTTTATTATATTTGGCATATGTAATGTTTAAAAGTTTCAAAAATACTGGAATGCTTACAGTAATTACAATTAACTGTTAATTAGATACATAAACAGTTGCGAACATATAAATATATTTATAAGAATAATATATTGGGGATGATGCTGTGGCATAGCTCATAAAGCTTCTGCTTGCAGTGCTGGCATCCCACATGGGTACTGTCCATTTGAACTTATTTTTTTTTTGATAGGCAGAGTGGACAGTGAGAGAGAGAGAGACAGAGAGAAAGGTCTTCCTTTGCCGTTGGTTCACCCTCCAATGGCCGCCGTGGCCGGCGCGCTGTGGCCGGTGCACCACGCTGATCCAAAGCCAGGAGCCAGGTGCTTCTCCTGGTCTCCCATGTGGGTACAAAGCCCAAGGACCTGGGCCATCCTCCACTGCCTTCCCGGGCCACAGCAGAGAGCTGGACTGGAAGAGGAGTGATCGGGACAGAATCCAGCGCCCCAGCCAGACTAGAACCCAGTGTGCTGGTGCCGCAGGCAGAGGATTAGCTTAGTGAGCCGTGGCGCTGGCCTTAACTTATTTTTGTACATCCTTTTACTGATGGTATTAGTTTCACTTTTAAGTACACTATCATTTAGAAGCTGGCACCATGGCGCAGTAGGTAATCCTCTGCCTGCAGCGCCAGCATCCTATATGGGCGCCAGTTCTAGTTCCAGCTACTCCTCTTCCAATCCAGCTCTCTGCTGTGGCCTGGGAAAGCAGTAGAAGATGGCTCAAGTCCTTGGGCCCCTACACCTATATGAGAGACCGGGAGGAAGCACTTGGCTCCTGGCTTCGGATTGGCACAGCTCCGGCTACTGCGGCCATTTGAGGGTGAACCAATGGATGGAAGACATTTCTCTGTGTTTCTCCCTCTCACTGTAACTCAAACTCTCAAATAAATTTAAAAAATCTTTAAAAAAATAAGTACACTATCACTTAAAATATTTATTAATTTTTCATTTTATTTGAAATACATACACACACAAATACACACAGACAGATATCTTCCATCTGCTAGTTTATTTCCCAAATGTCTGCCACAGTTAAAGTTGGGCCATGATAACACCAGGATCCCAGGACTCTCAGTGCATTTCTCCCACATGGGTGGCAGGGACTCAAGTACTTGAGCCATCACCTGCCACCTCCCAAAGTGAAATTAGCAGGAATTTGAATCGGAAACAGTAGCTAGACTTGAACCAGACACTCCAATATGATATTCAGGTATCCCAAGTGGCAACTGAATTGCTGTGTCAC